>NW_006922972.1:97792-99439 GCF_000298275.1 Orycteropus afer afer | reverse complement strand
TATAGTTCTGGTGGCATGGGGGCAGGAGGCTAAGCAGAGTATAGGGGTTAGGAACAGTGGGGTGAATGGTTTCAACCCTCTTATTTACCTCTCTCAAATCCTGCACAGGTCGGTAGTCTGAGGTTCCAGGCTTCTGAACCGGGAGGATCAGAGTATTCCAGGCAGACTGGCATGGGATCAGCATCCCCGCCTCCAACAGTCTCTGTATGTGTGGACTGATCCCCAGCTGTATTGTTTTACTTGTATTGGGGTGGCAGTAGCAAGCAGACTTACCACTACTGGTGGCTGATGTGCAGCGAATCCTGGTAGATTGTTTTCAGCCCACACTCCCGGAATCTCCCTCTGTAGTTCTTGCAGCAGTTCAAATGAAGGGTAACTCTCTGAGGCGGAGGTCAGAAGCAAATATTTCTCAAAAAGGGGTGTGGTTACTGTCAATTGATAGGTAGGAGGCACAGAAAGCCAGGTCCCAGTGGGGAAGAAGGAGATAGAAGCCTTAAGTTTTTAAAGCAAGTCTCGGCCCAGCAAGGGAAATGGGCAGTCTGGGATCACCACAAATGAATGTGTGACCTGGCTATTCCCCAAATTAACTGTTCTTTCAGTTGTCCATGAGAATGACTGTATGTTTCCCATGGCCCCTTGTATAGAGATCATCTTCCCAGACAACAGCCCATCTGTAGATTTGAGGACAGACATTTCCACTCCCGTGTCCACCAGGAATCTTATAGGGTGGCCCCCCACAGTTGCAATGACCATGGGCTCTCAGGGACCAAGGGAGAAAGAGCCCCGGCCCTGTCAGTCCTCATCCTGAACCGCCACATTTATGACCTTTCCTTAGGTTCCCTTCTCCTGCCTGGACACTCATTTTCCCAATGTCCCATCTCCTTGCAGTACGCACCTTGATTCTTCTGCAGCCGAAGACAACCTGTTTGCTTACCCTCCCTATCTGGATAACGTCCTCTTTCCTTCTTTTCCTTCTCCCTTCAAGGCAACGGCCAAAACCTTAGCCTGTCGTCTGTCTATCTTTTCAGGCTCCAGACCACTTTTCTGTTTTTCAGTGTCCTGGTTGTCAAACACCTTCTGTGCTATTTTTAAGAGCTGGGAGATATTCATGCCTAAAAACCCTTCTAACTTTTGTAACTTCTTGCGGATATGCAGTGCTGCCTGACCCACAAACGCCAAATTAATGGCCCTAGCATTTTCAGGGGCCATCGGATCGAATGGTTTGAAAATCTGAAAGGCCTCCCGAAGGCTCTCTAGGAACACCCCTGGGACCTCTTCGGGCCCTTGGATCACCTCTGTCATCTTAGACATTAATCGGTTTCTGGGCAGCCATTCTGATCCCAGAAAGAAGAGCCTGGTGAAAATCAGTCAGAGACTTAGCACACCCCTCAGTGTTAGGGTTCTAATTGGGTCACTCCAAGGGGAAGACCTCGTTTATCCTGGGGGCATTCTCAGCTTCAGATTGACCTGGGGGCACCAAAGATTTCTGGGCAATTGCCTTAATACATTTTTTTCTTTACTGGTGAAGAACGTAAATAAGAGCTGCTGGCAATTGTCCCAGGTGGGTCTACCAGGGACATGAGTGCCTGGAGCTTTTCAGAAAATGGGGGATTTTGAGCCTTCCAATCTGGTAATCTGGTAGCATAG
>NW_006922972.1:94759-97472 GCF_000298275.1 Orycteropus afer afer | reverse complement strand
CTTCCTTCCGAGGAGTGGCTGGTGGGTTTGAACCGCCAGCCTTCTGGTTAGCAGTCAAGTGCTTTAGCCACTATGCTACCAGAGCTCCTCGATGGCACATAGCAACAACAAATTGTACAGATCAGAGGTGGAAAAAGGAACATAGAAACAGGAAGTGCTGGGCCTTGGGATTAGCTCTGGCAGGTGGTAGTGCCTGTCGTAGGGGCAAAACCAGAGTAGGTTCTTGCAGATCTCTGGATCTCAGACGGAAGCTTGGGGGCGACCTTGGGGGAGTTGGAGCCAAGGGCTTCTCTGAGATGATTCAGGAGAGCAAGGATTGCGAGGTCTCGAAGGGTTCTGGGCCCTGAAACCACAGTCCAAGTCGGCTGTTCGAGGAAAGAAGGAGGAGGGGATTCCAGGCAAAACTGGTAAGAGTCCCAAGCTTCCTGAAGAGGTAGAGAAGAGTTCAGGATGGAACAGGCATGGAGCTGAGACAGAGGTCCTGGTGTGTAGTCCTCATGGTAATAATGGGAGGGAAGTCACATTGGGAAGCAAGGGCGGTGACAGAAAAGGTGAGTAAGGAGGATTACTTCAAGTGAGACAAGAAAGCTTAATGTCTAGTGGCCATTAGGTAGTAGGGTGGGCTCAGAGGAGAGGAGACAGTTGGTAGAAGACAGACACTGGGCTTCCCGACAGAAAGGACAAGTTGCCAGGGAAAATCCGTACCTTATAATGAAATGAACAGTGTCTGGGCTCAGAAATTTCTCCGAGAGGTGAATAAAGAAATATGGCTCAAGACGTCGAGGACAAAAAGGACGTCTAGACATACAGAGAGAGTGAAACCAGGATAAAACTCTTTTTTACAGACACCAAAACAGGAATCTCTGCGGCTGACTCCTCACTCTGTTCTGGTCCCCTTTGCCTTTTCTGTCCATTCCCTGCTCTCCCACCTTGCGTTCGTGGGGCCTGGGTTCCCTCTCCTCATCCAGATCCCTGCGGCTGACTCCTCCCCAACTGACTGGAAGAGATCCATGTTTGTGCCCATTCCAAAGAAAGGTGATCCCACAGAATGTGGAAATTATCAAACATTATCATTAATATTGCATGTAAGTAAAATCTTACTGAAGATAATTCAAAAACGGTTGCAGCAGTATATTGACAAAGAACTTCCAGAGGTACAGGCTGGATTCAGAAGAGGACGTGGAATACCGGAAAGATGTTTACTTCTATTTTATTGACTATGCAAAAGCATTCAATTGTGTGGATCACAACAAATTGTGGATAACATTGAGAAGAATTGGAATTCACGAACGCTTAATTGTACTCATGAGGAACCTATTCATAGACCAAGAGGCTGTTGTTTGAACAGAACAAGGGGATGCTGCATGGTTTAAAATCAAGAAGGGAGTATTTCAGGGTTGTATCCTTTCATCATACTTGCTCAGTCCATATGCTGAGCAAATAACCCGAGATGCTGGACATTCTGGAGAAGAGTGTGGCATCACAATTGGAGGGAGGCTCATTAACAACCTGAGATACACTGATGACACAGCTTTGCTTGCTGAAACTGAGGATGACTTGAAGCACTTGCTGATGAAGATTGAAGACTACAGTCTGCAGTATGGGTTACATCTCAATATAAAGAAAACAAAAATTCTCACAACTGGACCAGTAAGTAGGATCACTATGAATGGAGAAAAGATTGAAATTGTTAAAGACTTCACATTGCTTGATTCTACAATCAACGCCAATGAAAGCAGCAGTCAGAACATCAGACGACGTGTAGCCCTGGGCAGGTCAGCTGCAAAGACCTCTTTCAAGTGCTGAGGAACAAAGATGTCTCCTTGAGTACTAAGGTACTGACACAGGCTATAATATTTTCAGTTGCCTCATATGCATGTGAGAGCTGGACAATGAATAAAGAAGACCAAAGAATTGATGCTTTTGAGATGTGATGCTGGAGAAGAATGCTGAAAGTACTGTGGACTGCTAAAAGAACTAATACATCTGTCCTGGAGGAAGTGCAGCTGGAATGCTCCTTAGAAGCGAGAATGACCAGAATTTGTCTCATCTACTTTGGTCATGTTATCAGAAGGACCATTCCCTAGAGAAGGATGTCATGCTTGGTAAAGTGGAGGGTTGATGAAAGAGGTGAAGACCCTCAATGAGATAGATTGACACAGTGACTGCTATGATGGGTTCAAGTATAGCAGGGATTGCAGAGCTGGCGTGGGACCGGGAGGTGTTTCGTTCTGCTGTGTATAGTGTTGCTGTGAGTTGGAGACAACTCAATGGCTCCTAACAACAGTAACATTTCTGATTTGTTTTTAGTGTTGATATCATGTTTCCTGATTTTGTTGTTCTTTTTTGTGGGTTCTCTAATGGAAAGACTTCCTGATGCATTTCTTGTACGGTTGGTCTGGTCTTCACAAAATCCCTTAAATTCTGTTTTTCTGAGAATGTCTTGATTTCACCCTCATATTTGATGGACAATTTTTGTGGATATAGCCACTTCATGGCTGGAAGTTCTTTTCCTTCAGTGTTTTATGTATGCCATCCCATGGCCTTCTTGCCTGCATAGTTTCTGCTGAGTAATAAGAGTTTATCCTGTTTGATTATTATAAGTAATATGTATTTTGTCCTGGACAGCTCTCAAAATTCTTTCTGTCTTTGATTTTGGAAAGTTTGATTATGATATGCCTCTTTTCTTCCTTCATGATATAGGGGAAGTTTT
>NW_006922972.1:92661-94580 GCF_000298275.1 Orycteropus afer afer | reverse complement strand
TATGGAAGTAGATTGCCCCATCTTCCTTCCGAGGAGTGGCTGGTGGGTTTGAACTGCCAGCCTTCTGGTTAGCAGTCAAGTGCCATAGGCACTACGCTACCAGAGCTCCCTTATAACCCTTAGCTTCTCTTAAATCTTTGTTCTGATTTTTCTTCATACAGGATGGTGTCCAGCAATTTGTCTTTTAGTTGGGAAATGCATTCTTCAGCCAGTTCTATCCTATTCTTTTGTGCTTTCACTGTATTGTGCGATCCTGTATTTTTGGTATTCATCTTCTGGATTTCTAACTGCTGTTTTTGTATGAGTTCTGTTTGTCCATTAATCTTGTTATTTTGTTCTTGAATGGTTTTCCTGAGTTCTTCAGGGTACTGTCTATGTTCTCCTTGCTTCTGTTTGGGGTTTCCTTAAGCTCTTGTAGAGTTTTATAAATATACTTTCTAAATTCATTCTCAGCTAATTCTATTGCCTCCTCTTCCTCCATGTTTAATGAGACTTTTGTTTGGGATTTTACTTGTAATATCTTATCCTGTTTTTTTGTTTGATTTGAGGTTGCCTGTTGTTTCCTAGACATTTTGAAGTTGTCTTTAAATGTTATGTATTGATTTGTTTTATCTTGGTTTTATGATTTAATATTTGGAAAAGTTGGAGCTGGTGTGTTTTATTTTTTGGCTATTAATTCAGGTGTGCTGGGTTACTCTGCAGTTTTCTTTGTGATGATGGAATCACTGTGTGGAATGTGGATGCAGGGTCTCTGTTTGTTATAAAGGGAGTTTAAGATTCGAACCAGCAGGTCTTATGGTGGTTGAATGTGGTTTTTCTATTGGACGAGGCAGGGTAGAGGTGGAGAAAGGGGGAAGAAAGAGAGAAAGAAAAAAGCTCCAAGGTGCCTGGAGCAGTTTCTAAGGCCTTGAGCAGGCTGCTAATGATGATGTTATACTGTTACTCACAGGCCTGCAGCTCAAATTCAGCAAAGACTCCAATTGTTAGGTGGTCACCACTTTCTGCCACTTTAAGACAGATGCAAAAATCTCACTCTCCAGTCCCCTCCATGCCAAAAAGCTGGCCTAGGGTAACTGCTCCGGTCCGGGATCTGCAACAGAAGATCCTGCCAGGGCCTACCCACTTGTTAATGTTCTCTCTGGGCATGGTTCAACGGTACCACAAGCCAGAGGGTTCTCTGCTCTTTCCTAGTGGTCCCAAGTTTACCAATAAAAGCAGGTGCTAAAGTTAAATCCATGGAATGGCCAAAGGTTCTCTGGTGTGGTGTGTTTTCTCCACTGCCCCAGGAAGGTCTCTGATGCCTTTTCTCACCTGCTGGTCAGAGCTCCACAGGGCAGGTTCACCTGTTTTTGTTATTTTTTTTTTCCTCTGGGTAATTGCACTGCCCCTTTCTCATTTCTAATCATACTCCCCTGAATTTGGTGAACTCTGACTTAATGAGCTGTTCAGAGCAGAGGATTCCCCATTTCAAACTGCTGCACCTAGTTTTTCAGGCACTGAGATGCTAGAGGTTGTGCAATATAGGGGAGACACCATTTTCCCCACTGAGCCTGTATATTCTTTAAAAGAAGCAACCATTTATTTTATCATGTAATACCCCAAACATAATAAATGGCTTATAAAACTGTAACCATGTTCCTACGTTTAATAATTGCTATTATATGAGCGAAGCAGATTGACACAGCTAACAGAGACAAAGTTGTCTGTCAGTTTGTTGTATTTTGGTGGCTTTTGTGTTGCTGTGAGGCTGGAGGCTGTGTCACTTGTGTTGCAAATGCCAGCAGGGTTGCCCATGGTGGACAGGTTTCAGTGGAGCTTCCAAACTGAGACAGACTCAGAAGAAGGAAGAGGCCATCCACTTCTCAAACAATTGGGCAGTGAAAACCTTATGAATAGCATGAAACACTGTCTGATATATT
>NW_006922972.1:89570-91041 GCF_000298275.1 Orycteropus afer afer | reverse complement strand
ATTTCATTTGACCAGTAATTCTGGTCATTATTGAGTTTTTGGATATTGTTCCACGTTTTCCCTCCCATTCTAGCCAGCATCTCCAGTTTTGATCCTTTCTTGAGTGATTGGCATTGGTAGCTGGGCACCATCTAGTTCTTCTGGTCCAGAGGGCCATCGTGCCCTAGGGATGATTGCTTCTAAATGCTCTCTTTTTTTTTCCTGTTCTTCTTCACTTCTGACACTAGGAGACCATTAGCTGCATCTTAGATGGCCACATGAAAGCTTTTTAAGACCCACAGTCGCTACTCACAAATGTAGGATGTGGAGCAACACTTTTATGTGTTTTGTTGTGCCAATTGAGTTTGGTGTCCCCCAGTACTATGGTCCTGAGGCAGTAGATCTATTGGATCTCTCTCCCATAGTGTCTGGTTGTCTGTAAGGGATTACTCTGTGTCTGTCTTCTATTGTTTCTGTAAGGACTGCAGATATTTTGTATCACTGGTATCTGTGCAAGATTAGCCTCAGCTGAATCAGTCCTTGGTCTAGAGTATACATCTGTTCTCTGACCCCCATCAGATCCTCTCAGGTGTTTATGTGTTTATCTGTATAGCCTAGTGTTTGGTGTTAATGGCAATGCGATATTACGGACACATTGCTTGGTATTAGCATCTCTTGTCTATCTCTTATGTGCACAATTCAGTGTCCTCCCATTTCCTAATGTTATTATGGTGGTCATATATCCTTCCCGTATATCCATCCCCCTACCCATGTCAGCGTGTGGGCCCCAACTAGCCCAAAATTAATCCTTCCCCTTCCCTCCCCATCCTGGTCAACTACTAGGTGAGTTCCCTTTCCCAAACAAACTCTTCTCTGCCTTTTTACAGTAATGGGATCATACACTACTTGTCCTTCTGCAATTGACTTATTTCACTCAGCATAATGTCCTCCAGGTTCAGCCATGTTGCGAGATGATTTGCGTATCCCTCATTATTCTTTAATGTGGCATAGTGCTTCATTGTGTGGATATAGCATAATTTGGTTATCCACTCATCTGTTGATGGGCGTTTAGGTTGTTTCCATCTCTTTGCTATGGTGAATTGTGCTGCAGTGAACATAGGTGTACATATGTCTGTCCATGCTATAACTCTCACCTTCTTAGGATATATTCCTAGTAATGGAATAGCTGGGTCAAATGGTACTTTTATTTTCAGTTTTTTTTTAGGAAACGCCATACCATTTGCCACAATGGTTGTAATCATTTTACAATCCCACCAGCAGTGTGCAAGAGTTCCAGTCTCTCCACAACCTCACCAGCATTTGTTACTTTCTGATCTGTTGAACTTTGATATTATTGCTGGGGTGAGATGATATCTCATTGTTGTTTTGATTTGCATCTAATGATTAATGGGGAGCTCTGGTAGCATAGTGCCTAAGGCACTTGACTGCTAACCAGGAGGCTGGCGGTTCAAACCCATCAGCCACTCCTTGG
>NW_006922972.1:86654-87336 GCF_000298275.1 Orycteropus afer afer | reverse complement strand
ATAGAGATAATTTTAATTCCTTTTTGCCAATTTGTATTGCCTTTTATTTCTCTTTCTTGCCTTGTTGCCCTGGCCAGGACTTCCAATACAATGTTAAATAGAAGTGATGATAGAGGGCATCCCTGTCTGGTTCCCATTCATAGGGGGAATGTCTTGAGTTTTTTCTCCAATAATAATGATGTTGGCCGTTGGCTTTGCAAATATACCCTTTATTATGTTGAGAAATTTCCCTTCGATCCCTATTTTGCTGAAAGTTCTAAACAGGAATGGATGTTGGATTTTATCAAATGCCCTTTTTTTTTGCATCAATTGATATAATCATATGGTTCTTTTCTTTTGTTTTGTTTATGTCGTGGATTACATTGATTGATTTTCTGATATTGAACCACCCTTGTAAATCTGGTATGAATTCCACTTGGTCTGATTGTATTAATTTTTTGATATGTTGCTGGATTCTGTTGGCCAGGATTTTGTTAAAGATTTTTGTGTCTATGTTCATGAGTGATATCGGTCTGAGTTTTCCTTTCTAGTGGTGTCTTTCCCTGGTTTTGGTATTAGTGTTATGCTTGCTTCATAAAATGAGTTTAGGAGTATTCCATCTTTTTCACTTTCTGGAAAATCTTTTCTAGCATAGGTGTCAACTTTTATCTGAATATTTGACAGAATTCTCCAATGAAGCCAT
>NW_006922972.1:73953-84903 GCF_000298275.1 Orycteropus afer afer | reverse complement strand
TATACTTTTCTGTGCTGAGTTCAGTTTGTTTACTAATGCTTTCTCCCTTTTCTTTTTTATAGTTCATTTTGTGCTTATTAAACCCATATGTTGTCCTTCCTTCTGGATTTGCTTAGAAAAATTGTTACTTTTCTTTGTGGTTACCTTGGAGTATATTCTTGTCTCTACATATTTGGAACAGTACATACTGTGAAGACCTTGTCCTGTTTTCCTCTCCATTTGAGGGTCTGTACCTAGAAGTTTTATTCCCTCTGTTAGGTTAGTTGCTGTTGTTGTGTGCTGATTGAGATCCTTGATTTTTAAGATACAATGTTTTATGGTCTTATTTTGAGTATCTATTTCTGATTTGGTTTAAGTGTTGATGCCATATATCCTGGTTTTGTTGATCTCTGTTGTGGGTTCTCTATTGGAAGGACTTCCTTAAGCATTTCCTGTAGGGTTGGTCTGATTTTCACAGAATTCCTTAATTTCTGTTTGTCTGAAAATGCCTTGATTTTGCCCTCATATTTGATGGATAATCTGGCTGGATATAGGATTCTTGGTTGGAAGTTCTTTTCCTTCAGTGTTTTATATATGCCTTCCCCATTGCCTTCTTGCCTGAGTGATTTCTGCTGAGTAATTGGAGCTCAGCCTAACTGTTTGATTATTATAAGTAATATTTCTTTTTTTCCCAGGCAGCTCTCAAAATTTTTTCTTTGTCTTTGGTTTTGGAAAGTTTGATTATAATATGCCTCAGTGTTTTTCTCTTGGGATCTATTTTGTGTGGGGTTCTATGTGCTTCTTGGACAAATATATTTTCTTCCTTCATGATATGGAAGAAGTTTTCTGTTAGCAGGTCTTTCACAATTTTCTCAGTGGTGTTTTTCACCTCTTCTTGTTCTGGAATTCCAATGAGTCTTATATTGTTTCTTCTCATGTCCTCACATATAATTCTTAGGTGCTCTTAAATCTTTGTTCTGATTTTTCTTCATACAGACTAGTGTCCAGGGATTTGTCTTCCAGTTGGGATATGCGTTCTTCAGCTAGTTCTAACCTACTTTTTTGTGTCTCTAATGTGTTGTGTAATTCTGTCATTTTGGTACTCATCTTTTGCATTTCGTTACTCATCTTCTGTATTTCTAACTGATGTTTGTTAGGAATTCTTATTGTCCATTAATCTTATTATTCTATTCCTGAATGATTTTCTTGAGTTCCTCCTGGGAACTGTCTGTGTTCTCCTTGTTTCTGTTTGGGATTTCCTTAGGCTCTTGTACAGCTCTATAAACATATCTTCTAAATTCCTTCTCAGATAATTCTATTGCCTCTTCTTCCTCCATGTGTAATGAGACCTTTGTTTGTGGTTTTGCTTCTAATGCCTTGTCCTGTTTGTTTGTTTGTTTTTAATTTTTTTATTTGAGGTTGCCTGTTGTTTCCTAGACATTTTGAGGTTTTCTTTAACTGTTGGTTATGTGTTGATTTGTTTTGCCTTGGTTTTATGGTTTAATATTTTGAAAAGGTGAAGCTGGTGTATTTTATTTAATTATTGATTCAGGTAATTATTGATTCAGGTATGCTGGGTCTCTCTGCAGTTTCTTTGTGATGGTGGAATCACTGTGTGGAATGTGGATATGTGTTTCTGTTTGTTGTAAAGAGGGTTTAGAGTTCGAACCAGGAGGTTTTATGGTAATTGGCTGAACATGGTTTCTTCTATTGAATGAGTGAAGTTATTGGCAGAGAAGGTGGGAGCAGAAGAAGGAAAGCTTGGCGTTGCTAGGGTCAGTTTCTAGGGCTTTGCGTGGGCCAGTACTGAGGACTTTGTACTGTTATTTACAAGCCTGTTGCTCAATTTTAGGAAAGATTCCTGTTGTTAGGGTGTCACCACTTTCTGCCAGGCTCAGACACACTCAAAGACCCTGCTTCCGAGGCCCCTCGGCACCAAAAAGCTGATCCAAGGCAAATTCCTGGGTCCAAACTCAGCCGCAGATTCCTCTCTCTCCACCCCGTCTGCCTGCAGTGCCGGCCCAATCTGCCCAGACTGTGAATGGCATGGGAGTTTGTCTGTGATACTGCCCACCTGCGGCACCAAATATTTCAGCTGTGCTGGAGTGGGGAGAGTGCCTGCTAGTAATCTGTGGTCCTGATATCAGTGACAAAGACCAGCACACACCTCTCAATGCCTCCCAAGCTGACCCAAGCCCACTCAGTGACCTGCTGAGGGGGGAGCAAGCTCACCCTCCTGGTGCACCAGTGAGCTCTCTGCTTGGGTTTCAGTGGTACCTGTTTGCACCTAGCTGACCCAAGTTACCAATAAAATCAGGTGCTGAAGGTAGATTGTTGGGGTGTTTGCTGATGTTGGTGTGGTCACTGGTATGCTGATATGGGGTGTCTTCTTCCTTGGCCCATGGAGATCTCAGGTGGCCATCCAAGTCTGCCAGTCAGTGACTGCCCTAGGGAAGTTTCCAATGGCCTCTCTCAGCTGCCCATCTGCCCTCTGCCAGGTAGAACTTCCTTAAATTTTTTCCATGTGCCTTTCCTCTAATTCAACTCTTCTGTGTTTGGTGCACTCTAATTCAGAGAGCTGTTCAGAGCACCAAGACCCCTAATTCAAACTGCTGTACCTAGTTTCTCAAGCACTAAGGTACTAGAGGGAAAAAGCTTGGTGATTACTGATGAGACTCCATTTTGAATCCCTCTTTCTCTACTTTTTTATTCTTCCATCACTACACATCCATCTTATGCCAACACTCTACCAGAGTGTCTCTGGCTTCTCCAGGGTCAGAATATCAGAAGATTAAGGAGACAAGAGAGACAAAAATGTCTTATTTTAGTAGTTCAGAGATAATTCCAGGATGACATCTTTTAGCAAGACTGTTTTCTAGTGCCAAATTTGTTTTCTTACAGGGAATTTTGTAGGTTCCCAAGAAATACACCTTCTAGATAAAAAAAATCAATTATGTTGCTCAAAATGGGGGCAATGTCTATCCTCCATTTTATCTATTAGCCCATTGCCCCTGCACATTTGTTGATCTACCCTCCACAGTCTCATTTGTGACTCATTGCTCTTCTAGAAGGTTCACTGGAGAAGGATACAAAACAGACCCAGAATAGTTTTTCTCCCACATCTTACACATCTGAGAAATAATTTGTCTTACAATTGGTGGAAATAAGCTTATTCTCAAAGCAGCCCTACTGCTGTCCCTTTGCTATGCCCTCTCAGATCATATAGCCATTGATTCTCATATCGGTATTTATCCTCCCCAGGCTCTGGGGGATGCCACATGTAAATTCCTTATAAACAAAAAAAAAAAAAAAAAAAAAAAACACTTCCATCAAGTTGATTCTGACACATAGCAATCCCCTTTTCTCATTCTGCTTAATGTGAGTTGGATACACCCTGTCCCTTCTGTAATGAGGGTTGATACATAGCATATGAAAAGCCCTTTCCAAAGAAACAGTTATCCTTCACTCCTCATCTTCAACCTTTGTATACTTTTAAGGTATTTAGAACAAATACTAGGTTCTTGGCCTTTGGACCTAAGATAAAACTTAAGTAGAAAATATTTTATTTCAATACGTGGTTTCATTAACAGTATACAATTTTCCATTCCTCCTCTTTTTCAATAGGGAAAGAGTTAAGATGTAAACAGTTGTTATTGGAAAAATTTTAAATTGGTCATTTAACCTAAGGAAGTAATATCAGTAATGGTTTTTAATAGCAATAGAATCTCTCATCCACTTTACAAATAGTTATTGCAGTTACTTGTTACTGCTTACAGATCCTAAAAACTCATGGAGTCATATAGAATCCTTAATTCATTCTATTTAGTGATTTTGAGTATGACTGGTGGAAGACATTGTTAGTGTGAATCTCAACACTAAATCCAGAGAAATTCCAAGGAGAGAATAAATTGGAGAAGAGAAAGACAAACCATCTCCAATGGACTTGCAATGTGGTTCAATAAACCTTAATAAACAAGGCAGGAACCATGGGTCCTGAGGAATGGATGATATAAAAATAAAATTGTCAGACTCCATTATCTCTCTGGTATTCACCCACAGCAATTTATTTATGTTTACACCATCCATTGGAGATAGTTTGTCACAGTCTTGAAATAAAACAGTGTGAACATAATGCAAAAATTACAGATTATCCCATTGCTATTGTCCATGTGCATTCTAATCTTGCAATACTAATGATAAATGTTGAATGTTGAAATTTAAAGGAATAATTTGGAACCTCTAGAAGGAATATAAACTTCTTTAAAATAATTACTACTTTCTGGTTCATTGAACTTGAAAATTAGACTCATTTGAAAGAACTCAAGGCATATCAATTTAAGACCTCAACATAACATTAGTTTTAAGAATATACAAATTACCAAAGGCCAATCTGCCAAGCATCTACTGAATAGTTTTTACTTTAACAAATAATTACAAAATGAACACTTTAAATTTCACTCAGAAATTCAGGATCAGCTTTTGTGTTACGAAATATACTTATGGCTTTGTTCCTCTAAAGAAAATAGCATAAAGTAGTAATTTTAATTCATAAGAACTACAGTTATAACTTCATCAAAATGTTGAAATAAGCATGATTTCAGTGGTGAGACTTTATTTTGTAGAACTGTACTTCTTTGAACAGACAGTTCAAAATGACCCAGTTTCTGGATTATTTTTTAAAGAGAGTGGTTAAATGAAATACTTAGTCCTGTCAGAAATTCCACTTAACATTACAAACTCATCAGGTAATTACAGCATGATAAAATTTCCATTAGCAATCTAATGTACCAACTGAAGCAAAGAGTCCAAATGAATGGTATAGAAGATACTTTATCATAGGTATGATCTATCAAATAAGAAACTGTCAGTAAGGAGTGAAAAATGTTCATCAGCAAAAAATGTTGACTATAGTGTTAATACTAAATGGATTTACTCATGGAGAATGCAATGAGTTATTGGGAACAGAAAGCTGAGTATATAAGTGCAAATATACCTCCTGGAAAATACTACAAAGGTCTTTATTCACATGAGAAAGGGGGCCATTTATTAAATGGAATATGCTTTTTGGCTCTTACCACATTTAGTAAAAATCACCATGTTATGGATTTTGAGGCACAGTATGGATTTCTTTCTTTTTCATTTTTAAACAGTGGATTCTAACAATTGTCTCTAGTTAGGGAAAGATAGTTTCTCAAACTATGATTGACTGTGTGGCACCTGTGCAAGTCCATAGAAGGCCCAAAGCTGAGACATCTCAGACTGTGCTCAGTGCTAAATTCAGGTGAGCTAGTTGAAGAACATCCAAACTCTGTCTACTTACATCAATAGACTTGGCACTATTGGACTAAATGCCGTTTTTGTTGTAGCAACAGCCACCAGATCCATGACTACTCTCTAAGGCTGACAGAATGGAGTCCTAAACTAACCACAGTCCTTCTCAGTAAGCTCCCAACAACTAATGCAACTTCACTATTGACTACTCTCCAACATGCCTTCTTCTACCAACTTAATCCCTCACCTCTCTTGCTCTTCTCATTCTATGGTTGCTAAGAAATCCCAGTGAGGGAAATCAGCTGACCTGGCCTAACTGAGGTGCTAATGAAGGCATCCGAGCAGACTTGTATAGACACAACCTGTCATGTTGGCTCCACTGAAAAACTCCCCCAAAATTCTGAAAAATCCATAAGTGAATGTAAAATGCTATATTTAATGTGCCAGTCGGCTTCCTCAATGGCAGAATATCTAGAAAGATGGCTCTGTCAACTGTCAACTTATCAGTGTACACAGAAGAAAAATGTGGCAGTATGCTTCTATATTTATACCCTTGAAAACCCCTATGGGGGTATTTCTACTCTGTCCTGTAAGGTAGTTATGAGTCAAAATTGACTCGATGGCAGTGGGTTTAGTTTGGTTTATTAAACAATTTTTGAGTTACTCACCACAATATCCCTCCAACTTCTCCATCTTATTGCCAGTGGACTAACTTCCCTAAATTATGACTCTATACCTGTAACTTCTTAATGAGTTAGGGAGAAACTCTGACAATCTCCATAATATTTGAAGTGATCTTTTATGTCTTATCTCTCACTACTTCCTTTTTTGGTGAGATGCTTTAATCCTTCTGTATTCTGAGCTGTCACTTTAATGAGACCCAAACTTACTTACCTCTGGCTCTTTGCTTATATTGATTTTTCTACATCAAATGATTTCCATGTAATTCTCACATGTCAAAAACCCACCAAAGCCCATCTCAGATATTTCTGCCTGCAGGTAGCTTTTCTTTAATCCTCTAGTTCTTTGTTTCTGCCTTTAAAACATTTGTTGCATTTATTTTATAACACACACACACACATATAATATATATAACAGAGGTAATTGTTTCATTCCAGTTTTTTTTTTTCCCTTGATAGGGGTGTTTGGGGACAGAGACTAATTTACACATTTTTCTGGACCCTCCTGGGAGGATTTCAATATATTGAAATATAAGACTCTAAATAAACACTGTTGTTGTTGTTGTTGATATATGCTGTCGAGTCAGACCCGACACATAGTGACCCTTCCTTGGGTTTCTGAGGCAGTATCACTACGGAAGTAGATTGCCCCATCTTCCTTCCAAGGAGTGGCTGGTGGGTTTGAACTGCCAGCCTTCTGGTTAGCAGTCAAGTGCCTTAGGCAATAAACACTAGAAGAATGAATAATAAATACCCTATACTTCAAAAGGAAAATACTTTATGTCAGAGGCAAGGGGAGGAGGGGAAAATTAGAAGGCATGAAAACCCAAAATCCCACTGTCATCGAGTCAATTCCAACTCATCGCTACCCTATAGGACAGAGTAGAAATGTCCCATTGGGTTTCCAAGGCCATAAATCTTTACAGAAGAAGAATGTCTCATCTTTCTCCTGCAGAGCAGCTGGTGTGTTGGAACCACTGAGCTTTGGTTAGCAGTCAAATTCTTTAATCCCTGTACCATCCTCCATTAGAAGATATAAACCAAAAAACCAAAACCAAACTCACTGCTGTGGGGTCAGATCCAACTCATAGCAACCCCTCCTTGGGTTTCTGAGGCAGTATCACTGCGGAAGTAGATTGCCCAAACTTCCTTCTGAGAAGTGGCTGGTGGGTTTGAACCACCATATTTCTGGTTAGCAGTCAAATGCCTTAGGCACTATGCTATGAGAGCTCCTATTAGAAGGTATAAGGACATAAAATTGGCTAGCATTTCTTGGCCTGCCAAGTCAGAAGTGTAAGCAGAAGAATTTTACCATTGAATTTAACGTGCCAAATTAAGGCCAGGAGCTGACTGTGGAATTGACCATCAACTGCTCATATGCAACTTCAAGTTGAAGTTGAAGCCAATTAAAATAAATCTGTGAGAACCAAAATATGACCTTGAATATATCCCTTCTAAATTTAGAGACCATCTAAAGAATAGATTTGATGCATTGAACACCACTGATCGAAAACCAGAGGAATTGTGGAATGACATCAAGAATCCATGGGGGGATTCAAAATGGAGTCTCATAAGTGATCACCATGCTATTTCCCTCTAGTATCTTAGTGCTTGAAAAGCTAGGTACAGCAGTTTGAATTAGGGATTCTGGTGCTCTGAACAGCTCACTGAGTCAGAGTACACCAAACTCAGAGGAGTGGAAATAGAAAGAAGAAAGGTACAGGTGTGGGGGGAAGATAACAAGATCAGAAGATCTATCCTGCAGAGTGATAACAGGCGCCAAGAAAGGCCATTGGAGACTTCCCTGGGGGGAGTGCTGACCGGCAGGTGAGAATGGCCATCTGACACTTCCATGGGTTAAGGAAGAAAACATACCACACAAGCATACCAGTGACTACACCAGCATACCAGCGATTACCTCAAAGATCTAACTTCAGCACGTGATTTTATTGGTAACTTGGGTCACCTAGGTGCAAATGGGCAAGTCCGGTGCCACTGAAACCTGAGCAGAGAGTCCACTGGTGCTGCAGGATGGTGGGCCAAAGAAGGTGCCCCTGCAGCAGGTCATCGATCAGGCTTGGATCAGGTGGCACTGAGAGGTCTGCGTTTGACTTTATCAGTCATATTGGAGCCATGGATTACTAGCAGGCACTCTCCTGAATCAAGTGTTGCTTTAACTGAGCAGATCTTTGGTGTCACAGGTGGGAGGATCCACAGAGGAGCTCCTGTGGTGGATCGCAGTCTGGGGCAGTTGGGCCAGTGCTGTGGGCGGGACCACAGTGATGAACCCCCATGGTGGATTGTGGAGCTGGGCAGTTGTCTTCGGTCGGCTTTTTGGCACTGAGGGGCCTCAAGAGTGTGGTTTTTGTATGTGTAAGAGCCTGGTGGAAGGTGGCGACTCCCTAACAACTGGAGTCTTTGCTGAAATTGCACTGCAGGCCTGTGAATAACAGTACAAGGTCATCAGTTGCAGCCCGCCCAAAGCCCAAGAAACTGCCACTGCCAATAGGGAAATTCACTTCTCCCCACCTTTTCCACCAATACTTCACTCATCCAACAGAAGAAACCATATTCAGCCACCATAATACCTCCGGGATCAAACTCTAAACCCTCTTTACAACAAACAGAAACCCATATCCACATTCCACACAGTGATTCCACCAACACAAGGAAAACTGCAAAGTGACCCAGCATACCTGAATTAATAACTAAATAAAATAAAATACACCAGCTTCACCTTTTCACAATATTAAACCATAAAACTAAGACAAAACAAATCAATACATGACCAACAGTTAAAGATAACCTCAAAATGTCTAGGAAACAACAGGCAACCTTAAATTAAAAAAAAAAAAAAAAAAAAAAAAACAGGACAAGGCATTAGAAGCAAAACCACAAACAAAGGTCTCATTATACATGGAGGAAGAGGAGGTAATAGAATTATCTGAGAAGGAATTTAGAAGATATGTTTATAGAGCTTTACAAGAGCCTAAGGAAACCCCAAACAGAAGCAAGGAGAACACAGACAGTTCCATGGAAGAACTCAGGAAAATCATTCAAGAACAAAATAACAATATTAATGCACAATCAGAACTCATACAAAAACAGCAGTTAGAAATCTAGAAGATGAACACCAAAATTACAGAATGACACAACACAATAGAAGCACAAAAGAGTAAGTTAGAACTGTCTGAAGAACGCATATCTCAACTAAAAGACAAATCCCTGAACACGAGCTTGTATGAAGAAAAATTATAACAAGGATTTAAGAGAAATGAAGGGAACCTAAGAATTATATGGGATGACATGAAAAGAAATGACATACGACTCATTGGAATTCCAGAACAAGAAAAGCAAAAAAAAGAAAGAAAGAAAAAGAAAAAGAAAACTGTGGAAGACCTGCTAACAGAAAACTTACCCCATCTCAGTAAAGAAGATATTTGTCTAAGAAGTTCATAGAACTACACACAAGATAGATCCCAAGAGAAAAACACCATGGCATATTATAATCAAACTCTCCAAAACCAAAGACAAAGAAAAAAATTTGAGAGCTCCCTGGGACAAAACAAATTTTACTTATAGTAATCAAACAGGCTGAGCTCCAATTACTCAACAGAAACCATGCAGGCAAGAAGGCAATGGGACAGCATATATAAAACATTGAAGGAAAAGAACTTCCAACCAAGAATCCTATATCCAGCCAAATTATCCATCAAACATGAAGCCGAACTCAAGGCATTCTCAGACAAACAGAAATTAAGGGATTTTATAAAAACTAGACCAACCCTACAAGAAATGCTTAAGGAAGACTTTCCAATAGAGAACTCACAACAGAGATCAACAAAATCAGGATCCGTGGCATCAACACTAAAACCAAATCAGAAATAGAAACTCAAAATAAGAGCATAAAACATTGTACACTAAAAACCAAGGAAGTCAATCAGCACACAAAACAGCAACTAACTTATCAGAGGGAATAAAACTTCTAGGTAAAAATTTCCAAATGGAGAGGAAAACAGGACAATGTCTTTACAGTATGCACTCTTCTAAAAAATGTAGCGAGAAGAATGTACTCCAAGATAGCCAGAGAGAAAAGTAACAATCCCCCTAAGCCAGTCCAGAAGGAGGAAAACATATGGGTTTAACAAGCATAAAATGAACTATAAAGAAGAAAAGGGAGAAAGCATTAGCCAGCAAACTGAACTCAGCACAGAAAAGTATATGGACTAAGGAAACACCAACAGCACGACAAAAAAAAACAAAACAAAAACCACAATACAATGGCAGCAGTAAATTCATACCTATCACTAATTACACTCAATGTGAATGGCCTAAATGCACCTATCAAGAGAAAGAGAGTGGAAGACTGGATAAGAAAAAAGACCCATCAATATGCTGCCTACAAGAGACCCACCTTAGACACAACAATAAAAAACAAATTAAGAGTTAAAGGATGAATGAGAAAAATATACCAAGCCAATGGAAACCACAAAAGAGCAGGAGTGGAAATATTAATTTCTGATAAAATAGATATCAAGGTGAAAACATCACATGAGACAAAGAAGGACATTTTATGATGCTAAAGGGTCAATTGACAAAGAAGACGTTACAATATTAAATATTTATGCACCCAGTGAAAGTATGATTATATCAATTGATGCAGAAAAGGCTTTTGATAAAATCCCACATCCATTCCTGTTCAGAACTCTCAGCAAAATAGGGATAGAATGGAAATTCCTCAGCATAATAAAGGATATATATGCAAAGCCAATGGCCAACATCATTATTAATGGAGAATGACTCAAGGCATTCCCCTTAGGAAAGGGAACCAGACAGGGATGCCCTCTATCATCACTTCTATGGAACATTGTATTGGAAGTCCTGGCCAGGGCAATAAAGCAAGAAAGAGAAATAAAAGGCATACAAATTGGCAAAGAGGAACTAAATCTATCTCTATGTGTGGATGATATGATCCTGTACATAGAAAACCAAAGGAACTCAATAATAAAACTACTGGAAT
>NW_006922972.1:72601-73409 GCF_000298275.1 Orycteropus afer afer | reverse complement strand
CACAGTAATCAAAACAGCATGGTATTGGTACAATGATAGACAGATAGACCAGTGGAACAGAATCGAAAGTCCAGATATAGACACATCCATCCATGGACAACTGATCTTTGACAAAGATGCAAAACCCATTAAATGGGGACAGCCTCTTTAACAAATGGTGCTGGCAAAATTGAATATCCACTCGCAGAAAAATTAAACAAGACCCATACCCCAACCCATACACAAAAATAAACTCAAGTGTGATCAAAGATTTAAATGTAAAACCCAGAACTATAAAATTCATCAAAGATAAAACGGGCAAATCTGGAAGCCCTAATTTACAGCATAAATAGACTATCAAGCATAACCCAGAATGTGCAGGGGGTAGAAGAGAAGCTAAATGACTGGGACCTTTTAAAAATTAAATTCTTATGCATATCGAAAGATTTCATCAAAAACCTTAAAAGAGAACCTACACATTGGGAGAAAAATATTTGCCTATGACATATCTGATAAAGGACTTATCTCCAAAATCTATTAAAAACTTCAATACCTCAACAACAAAAAGACAAATAACCCAATTCACAAATGGGGAAAAGACTTGTGCATATACTTCACCAAAGAAGATATACAGGTAGCCAACAAAGACATGAAAAATTGTTTGTGATCATTAATCATTGTTGTTGTTGTTATGTGCCATCGAGTCAGACCCGACTCATAGCGACCCCTCCTTTGGTTTCCGAGGCAGTATCACTATGGAAGTAGATTGCCCCATCTTCCTTCTGAGGAGTAGCTGGTGGGTTTCAACAGCCAGCCTTCTGGTTAGCAG
>NW_006922972.1:42102-45025 GCF_000298275.1 Orycteropus afer afer | reverse complement strand
TCTTCTGTGTCTGTGTTAATTGGTTTCCCTTTTCTTTGTTGAAGAGGGTCTGTGCAATCCTTCTGCCTAGTCCGCCATCTTGCCCCGCCTCCTAACTGCTGTTTTTTTATGAGTTCTGATTGTGAATTAATCTTGTTATTTTGTTCTTGAATAGTTTTCATGAGTTCTTCCAGGGTACTCTCTATGTTCTCCTTGCTTCTGTTTGGGATTTTCTTAAGGTCTTGTTGAGCTCTATAAACATACCTTCTAAATTCCTTCTCGGATAATTCTATTGCCTATTCTTCCTCCAGGAGCTCTGGTGGTATAGTGACATGTGACTGCTAACCAGAAGGCTGGCCTTTCAAACCCACCAGCCACTCTTCAGAAGGAAGGGTGGGCAATCTACTTCCGCAGTGATACTGCCTACAAAACCCAAGGTTGGGACACTATGAGTCAGATTTGACTGGACAGCAGTGAGTTTAGTTTAGTTTTAGTCTTCTTCCTCCATGTTTAATGAGGCTTTTGTTTGAGATTTTACTTCTAATGTCTTATCCTATTTTTTTTTTTTTGATTTGAGGTTGCCTGTATTTTCCTAGACATTTTTGAAGTTGTCTTTAGCTATTAGTTATGTATTGATTTGTTTTGTCTTGGTTTGATGATTTAATATTTTGAAAAGTTGGTGCTATTTTCTTAAGAATCCATTGAAAATTCTAATGTTATGAAGATACATTCCTGTTTTCTAATAAGTTGCGTGTGTGTGTATGTATGTATGTGTGTGTGTGTGTGTGTGTAATTTACCTCTTTGATCCATTTTAAGTTAAGTTTTTGCATATGGTATGAGAGAAGTTCCAACTTCATTCATTTGGATGTAGATATCCAATTATAGCATACCATTTTTCTACCTGGAAATAGTCTCTATATTTTCAGTCCTTGTCAATAGGAAATACTATTTTAAAAATAATGTGTGCTTCTACAATTAAAAACAGAATAACAGTAAAAATGTAAAGTATTTCTCTATCAGTTAAACCATGATAACATAGAGATTATTACAAACACTCAAATTATAAAGTTATTTGTCATAATTTCACAGAATGTTCTAAACTCTGTATACAATTATTATAGTAAAAATTAACTAAAAAAAATACCAGTAAAAAGATACAGTTAATTTAAGGAGGAATCACTAAAAATCAGCTCACATTAAAATTTCAGAAGTTTTCATTTTTGTTAATCAAAATTTTTAAGTGGAAGTCTATACAAGTGATAAACGGTGTTCAAGCACACCATAAATTTTCCTCACAATAATAAAGCATCTTGAAATAATTTACATTGAAAAATGATCAAGATCATTAATTTGTTTTAAAGGTAATATGGTTTATTTCCGTGGGGTGTGAATTTCAAAAAAGAAAAATAATTAAGAAGAAAAGAAGGAAGAAAGGAAGGAAAGAGGCATTTTAACATGTTCATCAAGAGAGCCACAAGGTGATGTTTTAGGGGAGATACCAGTTTCAGGTAAGATGGAAGGTAGAGAGAAAGCTCCAAGAAGATTAGGCTAAAGGGGAGTTTGTTGATAGTGGATGGCACAGCATTCATCTGACCTCATCACTATAGCACTGTCCAGGCCACCCATGGAGATCACTGCCAAGGTTTCCAGGAAACTTGAGATTTACCTCTCACTGGAAGAGTTGTGGTGGCGTAGTGGGTAAGGCATTTGGCTGCTAATCAGAAGGTCATCAGTTCAAACCCACCAGCCCCTCTGTGGAAAGAAAATAAGGCAATCTACTTCCATAAAGAAACCTAATAGGGATTACTATGAGTTGGAATCAACTCAACAGCAATGAGTTTGTTTTCTTTGTTTAGTATTTGTGGTGGCAAAGTTTTTGTGTCAACTTGGCTGGGCCTGGTTGAGTGGCTAGGCAGCTGAATGTAGTTATTCCCCATGGTGAGATATATTGGAGAAGGTGAATAGCTACTTTTGGTATGTGGTCTGCTTCCCATATATAAGAAACAGCTTTGGGAATGGTCTCTAGATTTATGGCACACTTGAACCCAGCATACAGCCGTGTCATTGTTCAGCAGCCTGCCATGTTCTGCCGACCTTGGGACTTTCAATTGACTTGAATTAATGGCCTGCCATGTTGTTTGGAAGATGGGGCAATCTACTTCATAGTGATACTCTCTCGGAAACCCAAGGAGGGGTAGCTGTGAGTCGGATCTGACTTGACAGCAGTGAGTTTGGTTTGGTTTTTATGGTTTAGGTTCATTAGTAATGTCCCTACTTTCATTTCTGATTTTTAGTTATTGGCATCTTTTCTCTTTTTTTCCATATCAGCCTAGGAAAATGTGTGGTTTTTTTATTGATCTTTGCAAGAAACCAACTCATTTCATTGATTTTATCTATTGTTTTTCTAGTTTCTATTTAATTTATTTCTTCTATTATCTTTACTCTTTCCTTCCTTCTGTTACCTTTGGGCTTGGATTAATCTTCATTTTCTAATTCCTCAAGATTTAAAGTTAGGTTATTGATTTGAGATCTCACTTTTTTTTTTTCATGTGTATGCTGACCACTATAAACTTCCCTCTGAAATGGCCTTCACAGCTTTGGTATGTTGTGCTTTCATTTTCATTTGTTTTTAACTATTTTCTGATTTCCTTTTTCAATTATAGTCTGACATATTGGTTTAAGAGTATGGTGTTTAATTTCCACACATTTGTGCAGTTTCCAATTTTGCTTCTTTTACTGGTTTTGAGTTTTATTTCATTGTGATAAGAAAAGATATTTTGCATAATTTTAACATTGTGTAATCTTTAATGAAATTTATTTGTGACCTAGAATATGATCTATCCTAGAGATAGACCATGTACAGTGGAGAAGAATGTGCAATGTACTGATATTGGGTGGAGTGTTCTATATAAGACTGTTAGAGCTAATTGATTCATAGCATTG
>NW_006922972.1:36513-41846 GCF_000298275.1 Orycteropus afer afer | reverse complement strand
AATGGGTTTTTAATAGGATGTGAGGTGCATATACATTTGTAATTGTTATATCTTTTTGAGAAATTTCCTCCTTTTGTTTTCATATAATGGCCTTCCTTTGTCTCTTGTAACAAATTTTGAGTTAAAAGTCATTTTTGTCTTATATTAATACAGGCATTCCTTCTGTTCTTGTTACTGTTTGCATGAAGTATTTTACTTTTAACCTATTTGTGTCTTAGTTTAAATTAATAGCAAACTAACTCCAATAATATATAAAAACTCTCTTTGTACTGTCCTCTCTCTCTTTATGTTGTTATTGTGAAGTATACATTTACACATTGTGTGCTAGATAACATAAATTTTATTTATTCTTTTATGCACTTATCATTTTAAATCATGTAGAACACAACTAGAGTTACAAACAAAAAATGCCATAAAATTGGCCTTTATTTTTGCCCATAAAATTACATTAACCAGAGACCTTTTTTTTCCCCATAGAACTTTAAGCTTATGTTTAATATCGTTTCATTTTAACCTGAAGGACTCTCTTTAGTATTTATGGTAGGGAGATCTGGTTGTAACAACCTCCCTTAGCTTTTGTTTATCTGAAAATGTCTTGTTTGCATCCTTATTTTTGATAGATTGTTTTCCATATATAGAATTCTTGATTGACAGCTCCTTCCTTTCAGCACTTTAAATATGTAATTTTTTTTTGCATAATTCCTCAAGAGAAATCAGGGCTTAAACTTTTTAGAATCCCTCATATGTGATAATTCATTTATTTCTTGACACATACAAAAATTCTCTTTTTATCTTTGGTTTTTGAATTTGATTATATTGTATCTTGGTGGGTGTTTCTTTGAGTTTATCTTGCCTGGAGTTCATTGACCTTCCTGGATGTGAAGATTCATCTCCCCTGTCAAATGTGGGAAGTTTCCTGTCATTATTTCTTTAAATATTCTTTCTGGAACTTTTTGTCTCTCTTCTCTTTCTGGCACTTTCATATTGCATATGCTGATTCCCATCATTGTGTCCCACAAGTCTAAGAGACTTGCTTATTTTTCTGTCTGTATTTTCTATTTGCTCTCTGACTAAATAATTTCAATTGTCCTGTTTTCAACTTCAATGATTCTTTCTTCTGCTAGTTTGAATATGCTGTTGAAAATCTCCATTGAATTTTTCAGCTATTGTATTTTTCAGCTCTGGTAATTCTGTTTGGTTCATTTTTATAGCTTCTGTCTCTTTATAGGAATTCTCATTGTTCCTATGATGTCCTTTAGTTTATTGTCTGTTTTACTTTAGCAATTTTAGCATATTAATATTGCTGTTTTATATCAGAGGTAGGGGATAGGGAGGGAAAGGGAGTTTTAGTTTATGGAGCACTGAGTTTCTGTTTATGGTAAAGGAAAATTTTCATTGGTTAAGGGTAATGTTTGCACAGCCAATTATTGTAATTGATGTCAATAAATTGCACAATTGCAAAAAGCTGAACTGGCAAATATTAGGTGGTATATTTTTTTTGCTGAGAGAGAGAAAGAGAGAACAGCTGATGAGGCAGCTTAAATACAAGCAAATCCCTCATGGTATTTGGTTTCTTGATATGGAGGTTTAGGGTCATGATTTCATGAGACATACCAGGTAATTGGTCTAATACTGCTTTTAGTGCTTCTATTCTACCTCCGTTGCATAGTGTGAGAAGTGCTGGTGGAGAAGGATACAAATGGATAGATATAAAAGATATTAAGGAAGTAAAGGGTTAAGAATTGGTGACCTGGAAGTGGAGTGTGAGAGAACATTGTTATGGATGATACTTAGGTTCCTGGATTGGGCATCAGGAATCTACAGAGATGGGACATAAAGAAGGGTAAGATATCAGAAAACTGAGTTGAATTTGGGTCATTTTAGTGTTGAGGTGTCTGTGAGAATTCAAGGAAATGTATCTACAAGGCAGTTAGTTGAATATATAGTCTTAATATCTAGACAAGGATCACTTACTAAGGTACAAACCATTAATTATAATTGAAGCCATCAAATGGGGAAGAGCGACCAGGAGAAAACTCTCAGAGACAGAAAGAAGTCAGGGAAATAAAAGAGATTCAGACAAGTACGGTATGCGGAAGCATGGTGACAGTTTGAAGAAACAGAATAGTCAACAGCATCATATGCTGCTCAGAATTCAAGTAATTGTGGTATAATTGAGGAACACTTCTCACACTTGACATTTCCTTCCTGGTGAAGAGAGGTAAGGTATACTAATTGCTGAGTTTCTTCTGTGCCTTTCCTCCCTATCTATAAAAAGTGTAGTTAATTATCTGACTGGTAAATTTGGAAAAAAATAAGTCAGCCATCTATGGCCTCAATCTGCCCTTTTCCCCTTTGGAAATGAGCCTGTCTACCCAGAGGACAGAATCTTCCTACTCCTTTCTGCTGTCATATTTAGACACTCCTCCAAAGCAGCTAGAAGGAAGACAGAAGTTGAAGGGCAAGAGTAAGCAAGATTAGTTGATAAGTCAAGGCTCTTGTATAATAGGATTCGGTCCACTAGGGAAAGGAAGCACCAAAGACAGAAGACAGTTGGTCTCTTGCTTTGTGACAGTAGCCAAAGGAAAGATGATGAGTTCCAATGCATATTTGTTAGTTGGAAGTTCAGACTATTCTTGCATGGTGATACGTATTTCTTAAAAAAAAAACAAAACAAAAAACTAGAGATTAGGAAACCCCTTGAGATTGAGGAACATGTTCTGGTGACCTAGTACCACCCTAACAGAAATACCACAAATGGGGTGGCCTTAACAAAGAGGAGTTTATTTTCTTACAGTTCGGGAGGCTGTAAGTCTGAGTTCAAAGTGCCAGACTGTAGGGGCTGGGTGAAAGCCCCTCAGCCTTGGGCTTCAGCTCTGCCTCCTGCTTTTGGCCCACTGGAGCTATATATAGGCTTTTCTTTACTCAGACAGCTTCTAGATGCTGAGGCTGACAAGCCCAGGGTTGACAAGGAAAAAGGCACAGTCTCAATGTTACCAACCACACGGCAGGCCACTCATTCAAGTCCATTGAAAGTCCCAAGGTCGGCAGAGCATGGCAGGCTGCTGAACAATGACTTGGCTACATGCAGAGTTCAAGGGTGCCATAAGCTAGAGACTCTTCTCAAGGCTCTTTCTCATATACAGGAAGCAGACCACATCCCTAAGGCAGCTACGCAGCTGCTCACAGTAGATTCCACCATGGAGTTGATTACCAGTCTCATCATGGGGAATACTGCATCCAGCTGCCAAGCCACTCAACCAGGCCCAGCGAAGTTGACACACAAACTTAACTACCACAAGCAAGTATACAGAATCAGAGAAAAGCTACTAAAAATACAAAGAAACCCTCTCAATCTGTACTGAAAGTTAAGGCCTTCACAGTCTGCATTATCAGTAAATGGGGGTAGGTCAAGAGTTGGAAGGATTCATGGATGGATTTTTGTCATACAAGTCTGACTGAAGGCTATGAAAGAAGGGGGAGGTGTCAAGAGAGAAGGTGAGGTGATTAACCAGTAATTTGACTTGGCTAGAAATGGAAGTAGAAGGAAGAGATTCATGGGTCAAGACACAAAAAATATGAAGATTTCCCAGTGTGAGAACTGGAAGGACAAGTATTGGGTTAGGGGACAAAAATGTGAGTGTATGATTTTAGAGATAAAGCAATTCTGGGTGGAGACAAAGTCTATGGCACAACCATGGATTTGGTGGTGGAGATGATGGGCAATGGCAGTTAAGTAAAGGAAAAGGCACATTTAGAGTCCTGAAAATTGCAGTGATCCAGTGTATGGCAGGCAGATATCAGCATAAAGACAATAAGGACTTAGTATTCAATGAAAGGGATAAGGTGTCTGGGAATTTAGGTGAAGCCAGGAATGAGATTCATAGAGGGCAATAAAGTCAGATGGCTTGAGACTAAATGCAATATGGGACATTAGATGAAGGTATAGCAGAGATAGTCTGGAAGGAGCAATGAAATTTAAAGAGGACACTGAACTTACCTCCTGATATAAGCTATTTGGGCATGGTAGACAAAATGATCAACTCATGGGAAGGCCTAGATGGGAGTGGGATAGTAGAGGAACTTTCTGTAAAAAAAAAAAATGAGGAAAACCTTTCTTTCTTTCTATCTATCTACTTATCTGTCTGTCTATCTATCTATCTAATATATCTTCTTCTATATGAAGAAGAATGTGGCAGCAAGTTTGGAGTTAAGACTCATTAAAACCTGCGATACCCTGACAACACAACTTTGCTTGCTGAAAGTGAGGATGATTTGAAGCACTTTCTGATGAAGATTGATGAAGGCTGCAGTATGGATTACATCTCAAAATAAAGAAAAGAAGAATCCTCACAACTGGACCTGTAAGCAGCATCACTATCAATGGAGAAAAGATTGAAGTTGTCAAAGACTTCAGATTGCTAGGTTCTACAGTCGACGCCAATGGAAACAGCAGTCAGGACATCAGAAGACGTATAGCACAGGGCAAGTCAGCTGCAAAGGACATCTTTCAAGTGCTGAGAAGCAAAGATGTCTCCTTGAAGATTAAGGTGTGTCTGACACAAGCCATGATATTTTCAATCACTTCATATGCATGTGAGAGCTGGACAATGAATAAGGAAGACTGAAGAAGAATTGATGCTTTTGAGTTGTGGTGTGGGTGAAGAATGCTGAAAGTACCATGGACTGCTAAAAGAACTAACAAATCTGTCCTGGAGGAAGTACAGCTGGAATGTTCCTTGGAAGCGAGAATGGCCAGACTTGTCTCACCTACTTTGGTCATATTGTCAAAAGGGACCATTCCCTGGAGAAGGATGTCATACTTGGTCAGGTGGAGGGTCGACGAAAGAGGGGAAGGCCCTCAACGAGATGGATTGACACAGTGGCTGCGGCAATGGGCTCAAGTATAGCAGGGATCACAGAGCTGGCGTGGGATTGAGCGATGTTTTGTTCTGCTGTGCATAGGGTCGCTATGGGTCGGAGATGACTCGACGACACCTAACAACATACAACAACAATCTATCTACAGGTCACCCCCAATTTACAAGTGGGTTATGTTACAACTACTCCATTGTAAATCTGTTCTAACATACTGAATACCACATTTTTTAATTTTAGTTTTCATTACTATTGCCTTTTATTATCAATATCTTTATAAATACAATCTTTATTTGTCTTTAGTGGTTGGAAACATTACATATAAACTTTCAGATATATTTTGATACATACACACACATAAACTTTGCTTGCTGAAAGTGAGGATGACTTAAGGCACCTACTGATGAAGGTTGAAGAATACAGTCTGCAGTATGGATTACATCTGAACATAAAGA
>NW_006922972.1:1562-2812 GCF_000298275.1 Orycteropus afer afer | reverse complement strand
GTCGGCCCCGACTCATAGCGACCCCTCCTTGGGTTTCCGAGACAGTATCACTACGGAAGTAGGATTGCCCAACCTTCCTTCCGAGGAATGGCTGGTGGGTTTGAACTGCCAGCCTTCTGGTTAGCAGTCAAGTGCCTTAGGCACTATGCTACCAGAGCAATTCCATTACTAGGAATATATCCTAAAGAGAGAGGTGAGAGACAGGACACAAACAGACATATGCATACCCATGTTCATCATAGCACAATTCACTATAGGAAAGAGATGGAAACAATCTAAATGCCCTTCCACAGATGAATGGATAACCAAATTATGGTACATTCACACAATGGAATACTACGCTACATTAAAGAACAATGAAGGATATGCGAATCATCTCACAACGTGGATGAACCTGGAGGACATTAAGCTGAGTGAAATAAGTCAATCACTGAAGGACAAATATTGTATGAGCCCATTACTGTAAAAATTCAAGGAAGGGTTTGCTTAGGGAAGGGAACTCACTTTGTAGGTTACTGGGGATGGGAGGGAAGAGGAGGGGAAAATTTCAGACCAGTTGTGGGCCACACGCTGAGGTAGGTAAGGGGAAGGAAGGTATGGAAAGAGTCTGCAACCAGCATGATAATATTTGGGAAAGGGATGACACCCAATTGTGCATACAAGGTACAGACAACAGAGGCTAATACCAGTATATCCAAAATACTCCATTACTGCTAACACCAAACACCAAGCTACAGATAAATACTTAGACAACTGAGAAGATCAGATGGGGTGTGAGTGAACAGAATTATACTCTAGACCAACGATAGATTCAGCTGAGGATAATCCTGCACAGATACTCGTGATACAAAATAACCACAATCATTTCAGAAGCAATAGAAGACAGATATGGAGCAATCCCTCATAGACAGACAGACACCTTGGGAGAGAAAACCACCAGATCTGCTCACTTAGGGCCATAGTATTTGGGGACTCCAGACTCAATTGGCATTGGCACAACACAATACATAAAAATCTTGTTCCACAGCCTACTTTGGTGAGTATCGACTGGTCTTAAAAGCTTTCAAGTGGCCATCTAAGATGCAGCTAATGATCTTCTTTCATCAGAAGTGAAGAAGAGTGAAGAAAAGCAGGGGCATTTTGAAACAATCAGCCCTAGGACATGATGGACCTCGAGACCAGAAGAACTTGATGGTGCCCGGCTACCAATGCCAACCACTCAGGAAGGGATCAAAACCGGAGATCCTGGA
>NW_006922972.1:0-466 GCF_000298275.1 Orycteropus afer afer | reverse complement strand
CCGACTCACAGTGACCCATTCTTGGGCTTCTGAGATGATATCTCTGCAGAAGTAGATTGCCCAGTCTTCCTTCTGAGGAGTGGCTGGTGGGATTGAACTGCCAGCCTTCTGTTTTGCAGTCAAAAACCCTCGGTACTATGCCACCAGGTCTAAAGTCACCATTAAATCAAACAATAGTCTAGCTAGTTAGTAAAGACTGTTTTGCCTTAGGCATTTGGCTCTTTTGAAGAATTATCTATGTGCAGTCACCTTCCAGAAACTCCAAAGGTCAGACTAGAACTTCTGTTTTAGGGCAATTTTTTATTAGAAACCACTGTTCTGGTCCCATTTCCATGACAATGTTGATAAGAAGGGGTATAAGAATCTTTGGAAGTTCTCCCATTTTTTGACTACCTAGTCAGAAGTACATCCCAAATTGATAGCGGAGTGCCTAAGGCACTTGACTGCTAACCAGAAGGCTGGTGGT
>NW_006922971.1:108450-109348 GCF_000298275.1 Orycteropus afer afer | reverse complement strand
CAGAAGGAAGATGGAGCAATCTGCTTCCGTAGTGATACTGCCTCGGAAACCCAAGGAGGGGTCGCTATGAGTCGGGTCTGACTCGACGGCAAATAACAACAACAACAGACAGCTCTGGCAACCAAAATATTTTTCATTAACTTGATCTAACTCCTTTGGTGGCAAAACTGAAAACGGATGACACGAAGCTAGTTAGAGAATAAGAACTTCCTTTGTTTAGTCCATGTGGCATGGCTAGCCGTAGATTTTGCTGCAGAAAGGCCACTGTGTTTGCTAGACCCTGCAAATGTAGCATCTGTGCACCGTGACACCTTTCTGGATTCTCAACCTCATCTGGGATGAAGGATTGTGCCTGTGTGATACTAACACCAGTAAAAGCTACCATCTGTTGAGGACTTCCCATGGACCAGGGTTCTTGGCTGTGTGTCCTTTCTCCAGCTTTCTCCTGGTACAGATGCCTGTGGCTCACACTCCAGGACACAGTGCACCAGAACCGTGTAGTCTCATGTGGCAGCAGCCATAGTGATTTCTTGGTGTAAATGGGATGAGTGTAAGGCTAAAAACGGGAAGAGCCCTTGGCGAGCCTGTGTGTGTACACTCACTGTTTCTGTCCCTGAATCTGTCCCTGGAGTCTGGGGATATCCTGAGCCATGTGCAGTCTCCCAGTGTGCTTGCAGAACTTGGGCTACCCACACAACTCTGGGGGCTCGGGGATTTGGGAGTCTAGTCCAGTTCTGAGATGTAGACAGTGACACGAGAAATGTGGCAGCATCTCCTCACCCATTTGCTGCTTCAATAGCACATTCTTCACAAGTACTAGATGGGAAGCACCGAGAGAGGGCATGGCTGCAGCCTGGGCTAAATTCCTCTGAGGGGCAGCTTGGAAGGCTTCTTGGTG
>NW_006922971.1:101361-106035 GCF_000298275.1 Orycteropus afer afer | reverse complement strand
TTTGGGGTTCATTGGACTTCCTGAATGGATATATTCTTATCTTTCATCATTTCAGGGAAGTTCTCCTCCAGCAAATCTTGGACAATTTTCTCAGTGGCATTTGAACCATTTTTAAGTGTACAATTAACTGACATTCATGACATTCACTGTGTCGTATGACCATCCCCACTGTACACTTCCAGAATTTTTCATCCCCTCTAGAAAGTCAATGTCCCTTCAGCAAGAACTCCCCCTCCCTCCGGCCTTGGCAGCTGCTAACCTACTTTTTGTTTCTATGCAATTGCCCTTGCTAGATATTTCACATAAGTGGGATCATACAGAACTTGTTCTTTTTTGGGCCTTATTTACTCAGCATCATGTTCTGAAGTGCCTTGATTCTCTAGTGCTGCTATAACAGAAATATCACAAGTGCATGGCTTTAACAAACAGCAATTTATTCTCTTACGTTTAGGAGGCTAGCAGTCCAAAATCAGAGTGCCAGCTCTAGGGGCTGGGTGAAGGTCCCTCAACCTTGGGATTCAGCTCTGCCTGTTATGTCAGGTCCACTGGAGTTGGAGGCGTCTTCTAACTCACACAGCTGCAGGCTGCTGAGGCTGACGAACCCAAGGTCAGCAGGTAAAATGGCACCATCCCAAGATTGGTAGGCAACCCAGCAGGCCACTGGTTCAAGTCCAGGAGGTAGAGGTGGAGACTCAGCCAATGCAAGATCCGGATGTGCCAAAAAGGTGGAGACCTTTCTCAAAGCTTCTCCTTATATACTGGAAGCAGGCCACATCGCACCCCAAAGGCAACTACTTAGCTGCTCAAAGCAGGTTCTACTATAGAGGTAATTGCAATCTCATCATGTGGAATCACTACATTCAGCTGCCCAGCCACTCAAAAGCACAGCCCAGCCAAGTTGACACAGAACCTTAACTACCACGTGAAGGTTCATCCACATTGAGCATGCGTCAGGACTTGCTTTGTCGTATTATTTCTCCATCCACCTCTTGATGGACATGGGTTGGTTCTACCTTGGGGCTATTGTGAGCAGTGTGGCCATGAACGTTGGTGTACAGGCATCTGTTTGTGTCTCTGCTTTCGTGACTTTGGGTAGATACCTGGGTCTTGGTGAACTTTTGATAGGACAGTAAGGCTTCAGTGATCCTCTCATTCCCTGTCTCCATTTGGGCTTGAGTAAGTTGGTTTCTCACCATAAGGAATCTGAATGAGGATCTCATCATGACTAGTAGCCAACTTGAATGAACATTAAGGAGGGAAGATGGTTAAGCGCGGCCACTGGACTTCAGAGCTGAAGCAGCTAGCACAGGGCCTGGTGCCTTGCAAGTGCCCAACCTGGCGGCTTCATTGTGGGTTCCTGGGGATATGTTCCTTTGTTGGTTTCTTCTTCACCAAACTAATACTGAGGGTGGGGGTAGGGGACCTTTGCAGCCCCCTGGGGCTGGGTCTGAGTCCTGCCTTGGTCACTTACATGCTGTATGACCTTTGACAAGACCTTCGTTTTCTCAGCATGTAGAGTGAGGGTGGAATTTCATGCATTCATTACTCAGGCACACAGGACTCTTGCCATCCTTGGTAGCTCCCAGAGATCTTTTTAGAATCTGTTGCGACCCTGAATTGGAAGGTGCACATTCTTCTTGAGCCATATTGGGGCTTTTCCCCAGCCTACGATCCGGCCACTCACTTTTGCCTGCCCACCCCAGTCTCTCTGCCTCGGTGACCCTCTGGGTGCCCTGGTCGCCTGCTGTGACCCCTGTCCCAGCCCAGGGTGCTCTGAGCTGCTCTGCGTGTGGCCATGTGGGCTAGTGGTGAAGCGTGCAGCGTGCAAGTCCCACTTCTGCTGCCAGGGAGGCTGGTGATGTCCCTTCTCCAAGCCCCAGTTTGCACATCTGTGGCCTGGGGGTAGCAGTGCTGCACACTCCCCCTGGGTAGCAGCGAGGAATTGGTGAATTGAAAAGTCTGCATTGGGTTGGGTTCACAAGGGTGGGTGTTGTGGGAAAGAGAGGCAGGACAGCGGTGTTGGGGTGTTTTCTTTGCCTTTGGCCTCCATCAGGGGCTGCCTGTGGCACACGAAGTGCTAATGGCGCCTTGCCTCCAGGTGATCTCGTGGCCTTCTGCAGGGATTTCACTCCGTAAGCAGTCCAGTCTTGATGAAACATTATAGCCATGTCCAAGCTGGGCCGCTTCATGGACCAGAGGCCAGCAAGGCAGGCAGAAGCTGTTATGAAGCGCCTGGATTTATCGTTGAGTGCTGACTAGGCCTGAGGCGGGTGGAGGTCTCTGTCGGGTCAACTCTGACTCCCGGAGCCCCCACGCACGCAGAGTAGAACTGCTCTATGGGGTTTTCAAGGCTGTGACCTTTTGGAAGCAGGCTGCCTGTCTTCCGAGGCACCTCTGCTGGGTTTAAACCTCCAGCCTTTTAGCTGGTGGTAGAGCGTGGTACCGATCTTGCACCCAGGGACTCCATCTCTTGATGAGCCCCAGTAGGGTGTAGCTGCCCAGGGCCACACGGCGGGGCTAGGATGGACATTGGGTCTGTTGGACTCCAGCGCCCACGCCCTATCCACTGCCCCACGATGTGACCACGAGTCCCTGGGTGCAGCTGAGAGTTAACACACTGTTCTGCTAACCGAAAGGTTGGAGATTCTAGTCCTCCCAGAGGTACTTGGAAGAAAGACCTGGCCATCTGCTTTGGAACAGTCAGCCACTGGGAACCCTAAGGAACACAGCTCTCCTCTGACGCCTGTGCTTGCCTTGAATCAGGTCGACTGGACGGCGCCTGGGCTATCATGTGACAGCTTCATTCATGGTTGGTCAACCAGGGAAATGGAGTCCAGGCAGCCACCTGAGAGCAAGCAAGCAGTCAGGGACAGTCAGGGACAAGCAGCCACTGGTGGTTCTTGCCTCAGGTTCAAGGTCAGGGCTAGGAATGGGGCTTTGAAGACTTTGCTCCTGCCTAGGCCCAAGACAACAGTTGGGCACCAAGATTCAGTGTAGACAAATCCCAGCTGTCAACTTTGAGGACTTTTAAAAACTGCTTTTTAGATGTGAACATGCATGCCTTTCAACAAGAATCCCCTCTGCTCTGCCTTCCTCCCCCGAGTGTTTTTATTGGTTCCCTAGAGACTCTTCAGAGAAGTTTCCCATATGGGTAGGCTTTTTAATGATGGTACAGAAATATCACACGTCCCAGTGATTGCACACGAGGTAAGTCCGCTACTTCCCAAATAAGCCAGTGACGGGATACAGTATGTTAGGACTGATATCTTGGAAAAGACAGGGTTGAAATTCTTAGCAAAGCGGGCCATCCCTTTTAATAATTAGCCCCAAGTCATAGAAAATGAGGGCTGATGTTTCTCACTGAGCCAGCAATTTTTTTTTTTGTTGTTGTTGTTGTTTTGGGCCAAAACTACTACCTTCTTGGGGTCACCAGTGTGACAAGGCACAGAGTGATTTGGTGCACCTTTCAGATTCATTTTCCTCTCAAAGGGGTCGTATGTCAGGCTGCCTTTGGCTGTTCCTTCTGTTGATGCAATGATCTGTGCCTGTGAAAGGGGGTCCAGAGGAAGGTCACCAAAGCCTGGGAGCAAAGTCCTTACAGGACTGCCCAGTCCATCACAGCCTCTGGATTTTACTTCAGGAGTGACATTTGTGCCTTCTGTTGCTCTAGCTGTGGACTCCCCTTTGCAAGACAAATGTGTGTCAGAGTCGGCAAGTGCAGGTGTGCAAGGGCCTGGCCTACAGAGCCACAGACTGCCCCGCCCTGGGGTATGACTCGAATGGCTGGAGACCGGAAGCCCCTCACCTCAATCAGCCCAAGGCTGGAGGCCCTCAGGTTCTAGTTCTTTGTGCTGCCGTTAGCTGCCTTGCACTGGTGACCCCAACACCACGGATCAGAACACGCCTCAGCTCCGTGCCATCCTTGTGAGTGCTCGTGGAGTGGATCCTTGGGAGGCACAAAGTTTTCAGAAGTAGCTCACCAGGCCTGTCTTCCTGGTTCCTCTTAGTCCCCTGAAACCTGTTAAGCATCGCAGCGACATGAGCCTCCACAATAGACACGTGGGGCTGCATGTGAGGTGCATTGGCCAGAAATGAGCCCAAGCCTCCTGCAGGAGAAGGGGAAGGATGGGGAACAAAGGAGGAAAGAGTTCGTGTTCATCCCTTGGTGCAATTTTCTGTAACCTGATTTGCCAGAGATGGAGTGAAGGGTGCTATAGATAAGATGGCTCCATTGTGCCTGTAGCCAATGGCAGTGCAGTATTTCCAATGGCCTGGTTAGGCATTTTGGTTTTAACTGCTTTGGTTTTAAGCTTATGCTTTGTTGTTGTTGTGCGTTCTTGAGTTGATTCTGACGCATAGCAATCCCATAGAACAGAGTAGAACTGTCCCATAGAGTTCCCTAGGCTTCAATTTTAATGGAAGGAGTTTTGGTGGCTGCATTGGTTAAAGCATTTGACTGATAACCAAAAGGTCAGCAGTTCGAACCCACCAGCTGCTCTGTGGGAGAAATATGAGTCAGTCTGCTTCCATAAAGATTTACAGCCTTGAAAACCCTACGGGACAGTTTGTTGTTGTTGTTGTTTGCCACCGAGTCGGCCCTGACTCATAGCGACCCCTCCTTGGGTTTCCGAGGCATTATCACTACGGAAGTAGGATTGCCCAACCTTCCTTCCG
>NW_006922971.1:96849-101261 GCF_000298275.1 Orycteropus afer afer | reverse complement strand
GGTGGGTTTGAACCACCAGCCTTGTGGTTAGCAGTCAAGTGCTTTAGCCACTGTGCTACCAGAGCTCCTCTGTCCTAAAAAGGGCCACTATGAGTCAGAATCACTTGGTGGCACTGGGTTTGGTGGGTTTTTCTTTCCTTTTTTTCCCCTCTCTGCCCAGTAACCCTCCCCTGTGCCCCTCATAGTTCTGCACTCCTGTGTGTCCTGCATTTCCTCCGTGTGACTGTTGCCTCTCTGCTGCCCTTTGGTCGATCGCTTTAAGGGATTCATTTCCATAGAGTATGTGGGTGTGTCACCCTGGGTTGAGTGGTCTACATGTACTTGGTGGGTTTTTAAATCTTTATGGAAACTGTTTGCCACCTCTTTCTGCCCTGGAGTAGCCATGGGAGCTTTGACCCACTGACGTTTTGGTTAGCAGCCAACCACTGTGTCACCAGGGTCCTTTATGTTTATGTCTTGCAATATACTTAAATGCTTGCGGAGATGAATCACCTCTTCGATCTGTGCTAGCAAACAACAGAGCTTCAATGCCCCCTAGTGGAGGCTTTGAGAAATTCTCTACTGACTGCAGTGCTTTGCCTAGCCTAGCTGTGCTGGCTGAATCCATGAATGATGGCTGGAAGAGTCCTGGGCCGAGGAAGAAAAAGATAGGGGAAGAAAAGATTGTTCAGGGCCTGAGGCAAGATGTCAAGGAGCGAGCAGGCCTCCGACTAACCTCTTCTGTCTTGAGAGATCATCTCACCTTCTACAGTACTTGACAGAGTGCGAGGCTCAGGACAGGTGTTCAGCAAGGGCCAAGCCCGCCACCACGGCCAGCCCATCTTCTGCCACTCCTGTGCCACAGGGCTTTGCTTCTACGTCGGAGAAAGGAAACAGAATTGGATCCTGGGGGTGATACAGTTCCTTTCTACTCCCCCGAAGCTTCATATTCCTCAGGCAGGCCACCCTGGACCCAGCCCTGTCCACACTCCAGACAACTGGAGAACAGAGCTCCAGGGCTGCCCTCCACATCCTCTCTTCCGGGAGCAGGGCCCTTGGTGCCCAGCACATTTGGAGTAGTCGAGCTGTCATTGGGCTCCTTCTTAGGATGCCATTTCCTGTGCCCACTTTGAGCAGGACCCTGCCTGGCACTGTGCACAGGGTGAGAGGGACCTCCCAGCCGTCAGGCCAAAGATAGCCTGGACACTTCCCTTTCCCATCCAGTTCATCCCAATCGTCCTGTCATCTCCATGGGTCCTCAAGCCCAACCAATGATCCTGGGTCGGGGGATAGAGCAGTGAATGGAAGGGGTGGAGCCTGCCCTCAAGGAGTGCCCACGCTAGGATTGCTGGATCTGGATTGAGAGGTACATCTCACATCAGCTCTGGAATCCTCATCCTTCTATTGCTGTGGCAGGATTTAGGGGAAGGTTTACTGATGAGCTGTATTCTATATCCATCCCCTGGAGTGTGGGTCAAAAATGGGGTGTAGTAGAAATTCAAGGACAAGGGGACTTTTATGCCCTTGCTGGATGGAACCCTGGAAAGTACACAGGGTCTTGGAGCTCCCCTCACACCCACCAGACCAGCACGACTTGCTGCAGAAGTACCTGGAGCAGCCCCACTGAGCTTCCTGTGTAAGGGAAGTGGCATGGGAAAGCAGCTGGATTTTCCTGTGCCCCAAGAATGACATGAAAATTAATGAAAGCATGTGAGTGCAAGCCATCTTCCACAGGACATCACAGTGGAAAGTGGCCAGGGACCGGGTTGGCATGAGGATGCCCCATTGGAGCCAGAATGGGGGCGTGCCATCTCTGAGGGCTTGAAGCATTGTACGTTGGAGGGGATGTTGAAATGGACAGTTGCTATGACAGGGACCAGATGTTCTCCCCAGATGTCATGGAACTTGTTAAGTCTGCCAGAATTTAAGTGATGGCCTGAGGCAAAGGAGGAAATCTTGACTTGCTTGATGAGGTAGTTCATAATTACTGTACTTTTAGCAAATGCCGCACCCGCGTAGATAATGTGTACATGTATAATATGTGTACAGCATGCGTAGGAAGCTAACACAGGAGGGGGTTGCACAGTTAGCAAAAAAACTATATAACTTGTGCTATTTGCATAAAAGTACAGTAGTAAGAAAGCCTGAAGTAACCAAGAAAAGTATGAAATGGACTAGATGATGCTTTCTATTAGCTGGCGGAATTGAGGCTCAAGATCGGGCCCATGTGTGGTGGATGGAATTCTAAATGGCCCCCAAGATTCCTGCCCTTGGTGTGTGTGCTCATGTCTCATCCCTTCCCCCGGAGTGTGGGTGGAACCTGCTCTTTGCTTCTAACCAATAGAATGTGGCAAAGGTGAAAGGATTTGCTGATGTAATTAAGGTCCCTAATCAGTTGACTGGGAGCTCTGGTAGCATAGTGGCTAAGATACTTGCCTGCTAACCAGACGGCTGGAGGTTCAAACCCACCAGCCACTCCTCGGAAGGAAGGTTGGGCAATCCTACTTCCGTAGTGATACTGCCTCGGAAACCCAAGGAGGGGTTGCTATGAGTCGGGTTTGACTCGACGGCACATAACAACAACAATCAGTTGACTTTATTTTAATCAGCCAAAAAGGAAATTATCACGGGTAGGTTTGACCTAATCAGATGAGCGTTTTAAAAGCGGGCCAGGCCTTTCCTGAAGTCAGAGTCTCTTGCTGGTCAAGAAGTCAACTGGCATGTTGTGAGGGGGCCTATGAGTGGCCTCTAGGAGCTGAGAGCAGTCCTTGGCTGATGGCCAGCAAGAAATAGGGACCTTAGTCCTCCAGCCACAAGGAGCTGAGTTCTGCCCATAATGTGAATAAGCTTGGAGGAGGACTCTGAGCCTGAAATGAGAACACAGGGCTGGCTAGCACCTTGACTGCAGCCTGGTGAGATCCGGAGCAGAGGCCCTAGCTCTATTTTTGACCCACAGACACTGTGCGGTAATCAATGGGTATTGTCAGCAGCTGCTGTCCATGGTAATTTGTTACACAGTGCTCCTTGATGGCTCTCCCTTATTCACTGAAGACCCAGGCGCCTGACTCACAGGCTTCCTTAGCATCCTGAGTCCCATCATCCAAGATGACTTCAGGGTCTATGTGGGCAGTCTGTGCCCCTCACAGCCCCTTGACTTCTCTCTTACTTCTAACAATGTTGCTTCCTTTCCACCTTCACTTCCTGCCTCCAAGGCTACATTTAATAAAAAAATAACCAAAAAACCAAACTCACTGCCATCGAGTCGATTCTGACTCATAGCAACCCCCATTGGATTTCCAAGGGGGTAAATTTTTATGGAAGTAGATTGCCCCATCTTCCTTCTATGGGGTGTTGGTAGGTTTGAACTGCCTACCTTCTGGTTAACAGTCAAATGCCTTAGGCACTAGACCACCAGAGTTCCTTTTAAGGCTACATCCTAGACCTTTTCATTATCAAGATCTGCTCAGCCTCGAACATCCTAAACTCCAAGGTCCCACTCTCAATGAGAACCAGTTCTTCCCCCCAATCCCTCCCTGCTCTTCACTCTCCTAGACCTTTGTCTCCCAGCTGAATGGTCTTGGAGCTATTGCCACTCACCCCGCACCTCTCTCAACTGGCTTTCACCCTCGTCCTGCTGCTACTGCCCAGCCCCACCTCAGGCTCCAGTGGGGCCCCCAAGCTCGGGACTGTGCCACCCCGCCCTTGTGCTTTTCTCTCGCGGCTGAGCCTCGCACAGCCCATCAATGGCATTCTCTTGTGAAATCTTTTGCCAGAGGAACCAGAGGCATTCAATACAAAGTCCGGGCTCTCTGGCCTCTGCTTCCTCCCCTGCTTCTCATTTGCATGGTTTCTGGTTTCAGTTCTGGTAGTTTGCCTCTGTCCTTCTAAACACCGTGCTCAGACCTGTCCCAATGCTTCTATGTCGCTGCCAACTTTCGACATTATCTGCCGACTTCCTGCTATGATAGGTGTGGTAGTTAAGTTCTTGTGTCAGTTTGGCTGGGCCTGGTTGAGGGACTGGGCAGCTGGATGTAGTATTCCCCATGATGAGACTGGTAATCAACTCCATGGTGGAATCTATTGGGAGCAGCTATGTGGTCTGCTTCCCGTATATAAGAAACAGCTTTGGGAATGGTCTCTAGTCTATGGCACAATTGGACTCTATATGGAGCTGTGTCATTGCTCACCAGCCTGCTATGCTCTGCTGACCTTAGGACTTACAATGGACTTAAGTTAATGGCCTGCCATGTGGTTTGGTAACATCGGGACTGTGCCTTTTTACTTGTCAACCTTGGGTTTGCCAGCCTCAGCAGCCAGCAGCTGTCTGAGTGAAGAAACACCTCTAGCTCCAGTGGGGTGGGAGCAGGAGGCAGAGCTGGACCCCAAGGTTGAGGGGCTTTCCCCCAGCCCCTAGAGCCTGGCACTTTGCACTT
>NW_006922971.1:95340-96749 GCF_000298275.1 Orycteropus afer afer | reverse complement strand
CAGCTGCTGATCTATAAAAAGGGGAGGTTTGAGTTCACTCATCCTCTGTCTTTTTATGCATATATTTTAAACTTTTGACTGGAAATTGATCAACAACAAACTCCCATGTGCTCGTTACCCAGCTCCATCAGTTTTCAGCTCATGGATATTTTTGTTTCATTTATACCCACCATTTCCCCTTCTCTTAACATGTAGATATCTCACCGTTTTTAGGTTTGCTATTGGTTACTTTTGTACCTTTGACTATGTTCTCAAAACCTCTGTTTCTCTTTCCATCAAGTAGCCCAACTGCAGGCAGACCTTAGAGATACTGCAAGTTCGGTTCCAGACCCCCACAATAAAGCCCATATCACAATAAAGTGAGTCACACACATTTTTAGGTTTCCCACTGCATATAAAAATGATATTTACACTAGTCTGTAATATACTAGCAGTATAGTAGACTAAGTATGCACTATTGTTGTTGTTATGTGCCATCGAGTCAGACCCGACTCATAATGACCCCTCCTTGGGTTTCCAAGGCGGTATCACTACAGAAGTAGATTGCCCAACCTTCCTTCCGAGGAGTGGCTAGTGGGTTTGAGCCACCAGCCTTCTGGTTAGCAGTCAAGTGCCTTAGGCACTGCACTACCAGAGCTCCTAAGTATGCAATAGCATGATGGAAATGTTTGAAATATTGTGAGAATGACCAAAATGACACAGAGACACAAAGTAAGCACATGCTATTGGAAAAAAAAATGGCACCAATAAACTTGCTCGCCGCAGGGTTGCCACAAACCATCTTTTGTGAAAAACGCAATAGCTGCGAAGTGCAATAAAACGAGCTATGTTTGTACCTCTCCATATTGTCATGGGGAGCTCTGGTAGCATAGTGGCTAAGACACTTGGCTGCTAACCAGAAGGCTGGCGGTTCAAACCCACCAGCCACTCCTCAGAAGGAAGATGGTGCAATCTACTTCTGTAGTGATACTGCCTCGGCAACCCAAGGAGGGGTCACTATGAGTCGGGTCCGACTCAACGGCACAAAACAAACAACAAAACAATGTTGTCATGGGGACATTATAGTGCCTCGACTTCCCTCCACCTCCCCCAACTCTGTCAGTGGATATTGCAGGTCAGGTTTCCAGGGAAGCCGACTAAGATGGAGATCAGTGTGCTGGAACTTTCTTAGGGAGTGCCTGGGCCTATCAGAAACTGGGAGAGATAGGAAAGGATTGTTCCCCGAGCCTTTGGGGAGAACACGGCCCTGGGACACCCTGAATTCAGAGGACTGGCCTCTAGACCTGTGAGACAATACTTTTCTTAAATGGCACCCAATTTGTGACACTTTGTTGTGGCAGCCCTGTTGTTGTTGTTGTTGTTTGAGTCGGCCTCGACTCATAGCGACCCCTCCTTGGGTTTCCGAGGCA
>NW_006922971.1:93236-95230 GCF_000298275.1 Orycteropus afer afer | reverse complement strand
AGCAGTCAAGTGCTTTAGCCACTATGCTACCAGAGCTCCCTACGGCAGCCCTAGGGAACTAATACACGTGTTAAAGATTGAACTGTGTCCCCCCTAAAATATGTACTGAAGTCCTTGCCATCTGTGCTTGTGGAGGTGACCCTGTTTGGGAAGAGGCTTTCCCTTTTGCTGTGCTAATGAAGCCGTACTTTAAACGTCAGGAGGGTCCTAAGCCTAATCCCTTCTGAGCTGTGGTGATGGAAGAATGGACAGGAGCTCACCCAGTGTGGGTGGAGGGGAAGCCAAGGCCCGCTGATGCCCACCACCAGAAACCAGGCCGGGGACCCGTGGAGGGAACTTGGGCCTCTGGAACTGTGAAAAAATGTATATTTTGCTTAGAGTTGCACTAGCAAGCAACATGCCTTCAGTGGGGTTGCACTCTGGCAAGCTGCCACAGACCCTCATTACAGCAGTGCATCTTACATGCATCTTCACTGACTCACCAGCCCAGGGAAGTCTGCCGGTAAGACCTGGCCCTCAGAGCCAGCATTCAGAGGTAGGTGTGTGAAGCCCGCACTCCTGTTTGGGGAGATTAGATCAGAGCCTGCCCCACTTCAGTCGCTGCCCCTCCTTTTCGGTGTTTCCTTCTTACTCATCATTTCAATTGAACAAATTACCTAAAAGAAAATATGGAAACCAAACCAACAGAAGTACAAAGAACTAATAAATCATGGAACCCCAATGAAAGACCACGTGGGCCCAGCAGAATGGTCGGTAAAATTGACAGAGATGGACAGTATCCCAATGATGGGGAGGCTGTGGGGAAGCAGGTGGCCCTTCGGCAGGCCATTTGGCAGTGTCCAACGACACATGAAATCCACATATCCTTGGACAATGTAATCCCACTGGTCTTGGGCCTACAGTAACGTTCATCCATGCATGCAAAGACGTTAAGTCCCGTGCTGTTCGTCGTCCATTAGTTTTAATAGGGAAATTTGGGATCAACCCAAGTGTCCGTCCAAAAGATAATGGAATAAATTGTAGTGTTATTGTTAGCTGTTGTCAAGTTGGCCCGAGTCGATCACCAGGCCTCTCTTCCTAGTCTGCCTCAGTCTGGAAGCTGCACTGCAATCTGTTCAGCAGCATAGCAACACACATGCCTCTGCTGACGGGCAGCTGGTGGCTGTGCACGAGGTGCACCGGCTGGAATCAAACCCAGGTGTCCTGCGTGGAAGGCAGGAATACCACCGCGGCGTTCATAAAGTATAGTACCTGTGTGCATAGAAGCAGAGGATCCCCCTGCTGATGTCAGATGGAGCTGGGCTGAAAGCAAAGAATACCAGAAAAATGTTTACTTGAGTTTTACGGACCATGCAAAAGCATTTGATCATGGAGCTCTGGTGGCGTAGAACCTGAGGCATTTGACTGCTAACCAGAAGGTTGGTGGTTCAAACCCACCAACTATAATAATGGAAATTCCATAGGACTTGATTGTGCTCATGAGGAACTTATACATAGACCAGGAGGCTGTTGTCGAACAGAACAAGGGAGTGCACCACCATCCATGTTCAATCTGTATGTTGAGCACAAAATCCGACAAGCTGGACTATATGAAGAATAACACGGCATCAGGATTGAAGGAAGGCTCATTAACAACCTGTGGTATGCGGACGGCACAACCTTTCTTGCTGAACATGAAGATGACTTGAAGCACTTATGATAAAGATTGAAGACTACAGTCTGCAGTATGGATTATACCTCAATATAAAGAAAACAAAAATCCCCCCAACTGGACCAATAAGCAGCATCACGATAAATGGAGAAAAGATTGAACTTGTCAGAGACTTCATATTACCTGGGTCCACGATCAACACCCGTGGAAGCAGCGGTCAAGAAATCAGACGACGTATTGCACTAAGCAAATCTGCTGCAAAAGACTTCTAAGTGCTGAAGAGCAAAGATGTCTTTTTGAAGACTAAGGTGCACCCAAGCCATGGTATTTTCAGTTCCTTATA
>NW_006922971.1:91849-92426 GCF_000298275.1 Orycteropus afer afer | reverse complement strand
GAAGGAACTGCAGGCGTTTTTTGAGGCAGGAGTGTGTGCAACTTGTGCTTCTTTCCCTTCTTTAATCAACCCTGGAGTTTACTGAATTATTTACTTTTTATTGATTTAAAAAAATTTTTTTTTTCATTGTGGTGAAATATATAACAAAACAGTTGTCCTTGGCCTATGCTGACAAGTACAATTCGGTGGCATGAGTTACGTTCTCCACATTGTGCGGTGATCACCATCACCTGTTTCCATATTTTCCCATCACTCTTCACAGAAACCTGGTGCCCTTGATGCAATACTTAAAGGCGCTGTGATTTGGACAAGGAGAATCCGGTGAGATGCCAGTGCACAGGCTCACAGGCAGCAAGTCCAGCTATGAGGAAGCGTTACAAACCGAGAAGTGGGGAGGCGGACGGACAGGAAGAGAGAGGGAGGGGGAGAGAGGGGGGAGGGGGACACAGGAGGGGCGAGGGGAAGAGGGAGAGAGAAAAGAAGAAGGGGAAGACCAACTTTCTAAACATCTGCTGGAGTCCATGTTGACTACCAGTTTCTGGAATCTTTAAGGCTCTTATTTTCGAAGAGACAGCAT
>NW_006922971.1:74529-90669 GCF_000298275.1 Orycteropus afer afer | reverse complement strand
TTGTCCTTTTTTTGTGCACCGGTCCCTGTGAGTCGAGGTAGCTAACAGCCGCCTCTCATCTTCCTGCCCTCGAAGCCCCCAGGCCTCTGGTCCCTCCTTCACTCTCAAGCTTGTGGCACCCTCAGGCGGCTGCGTTCTTCTTGGACTTCGTACGCGGCTGGCTCCCTCCCCTCACTGCCTGAGAGTTTTGTCCAAGTGGCACTTCACTAGTGAGGCCTTGGCTGGCCGCCCCACTGAAACTAGCAAGCGCCACACTCCACCCTGTTTATTTTCTAGGCTCTGTGTATCTTTCTTCATTGTCTGTCTGGAAGCTCCACGGGTCAGGAACTGGTGACGTCAGTGCCTATTGGCTCTATTTGCGGTCCTCAGTACTTGTTGGATTGACATAGTGCCAGCAACAGTGGGTTCTGGGATTGTGAGGCTGGCTCACAACTGGGCAGTGTTTTGTTCTGTTCTACATAGGGTCGCTACAAGCTGGAGCCGACTTGACGGCACCTACATCACCACCACCACAGTGTTTGTTGAGCAGGTGAATAGGAACGGGGGTCCTTGGAGATGGAGGAAGGGGGTTCTCAAGCGAGGGGCCTCCCTGAAGGAGGGTGGCGTTTGGACCGGCCAGGGGCGATGTGTGGTTTACAGAGAGGAGGGAGGGGCAAGACGTGCCCAGTGACAGGCGTGGCACAAGCGAGGCACAGAGGCTGCAAGCAGCGCGCTCAGCATGTGAGTGGGCTGTGGGCCGACTATCGCCCGGAAGGGCTCGCAGCTCCGCCCACTGTGGCCAGGATCACGAGCTTGGGCCACGCGCGCCGCCAGGCTCCGCCCCAGAGGGGGCGGTGCGGGGCACCACGCACATGCGCAGTGGGACCAGGCCGGTCCTGTAGGGCCGGCGGCGGCCCCCTAGCTTAGTTGGTGGCGCTCCTTCCGGACGCCGCGGCTGCGGCGGTGGCTGCTCCTCCGCCCACCGGCTGCAGCCGGTCAGCGCTGCGCCGGAGCGCAGCCCGAAGCAGAAATGCCACCGTCGCCTGGCTGGGGCCTGCTCGGGCTCGGTCTAGTCCTGGCCTCCGTCAGCGCGGCCCTCGAGTCTGCAGTGCAGGGGAACTCGGTCACAGGTGTTGTCCCTCGCCCTCTCCCGCCCGCGGAGTTCCCTGCCTCCTCCTCCTCAGCCTCTTTCCCACCTTGGCGGCCTCCGTCTGTTCCTTCGCCCCAGTAGCCCTTCCTCCATCCATCCATCCATCCTCTCGTCCTCTCTCCTTTCATCCGTCTTTCTCTTCCTCCATTCGTCCTCCCTTCCATCTTCACTCCTTCCTTCCCTGCCTCCCTCCATTTCCTTTCATCCATCCATCCCTGCGTATTTCCTTTCCTTCCTCCATTCCTCCTTCCCTTCATTTTGCTCCTTCCTGCCCTCTCTCCCTGCATCCATCCACTCTCCCTGCCTCCCTCCCTTCTTCATCTGCCAGCCTTCCCTGCCTCCTCCTCCCCTCCATTTTCCCTTCCTTCATCGTCCGGGAGTCCCTCCCCTCTCCTTCACCCCTTCATCCTTACATCCCACGCACCATCCTTCTCTCCCTCCCTCCATTCTTCTCTCCTGCCATTCCTCTGTCTCCACGCAAACCTCCTTCCTTACCTGTCTCCATCCTTGCCTCTTTCTCCCTCCCTCTCACTCCATCTTTCATCCCTGCTTGAGGCCTATAGCCAAAGCCTCATCCTGCCACCCAAGACTCGCGCTTCTGTGCACCCTGCTCCCCAACCTCCACTGAGGCAGAGGGTGGGTTTTATGCCCCAGTGCCAACCCCTGGCTGTGCCCTTGTATGGGCACTGGCTGGGCTGGTGAGGTGCAGGAGCCAGCCTTGGGGTACCATACCCCAAGCACCTACTGTGGGGATGGGAGTTCAATGTCAGCACAGTTGATCTCACTGAAGCCCTTCCTCCTGAGCAGATGCTCGGAATGTCCTTGTCATTGTTGTGGATGACCTGCGCCCCACCCTGGGTTGTTATGGGGACAAGCTCGTGAGGTCCCCAAACATCGACCAGCTGGCATCCCACAGCCTGCTCTTCCAGAATGCCTTTGCCCAGGTATGTCTGGGGCTCCCCAGGTGTGGGTGGGTGTCTTCTCCATGGAGGGGTGGGTCCCTTCACTATCGTTAGATGGTGCTGATGGTGCCAGACATCTCAGGGTTAGGGGGAACCATGGTCTGGACCCTGGCAGCCGCCAAATCCGGTTGGCTGCTCACAAGGCCGATTGTGCACTCAAGGGTGCACCCTCCTGGATTGGGGGGTACTCCCTGGTCTGCATGTGCTCAGGACAGTCCTTCCCAGCTCTCTTCCCAGGAGGTGACTGCTTCAGGTGCAGAAGGAAGAGTGCTACAGGATGCCACCTTTGAGCAGGTACCCTGGGGACATGCCTCTGAGCCCTTCAGAGGGCTGCCTCAGGGTGATGTCTGCTCTGTGGGCCTGTGAGACGCTGTTGTTTGGGGTGCTGATTCACTCCTCTTCTCTTCTGGAAGATAGCTCTGGCACCTGGTTGAGGCCCACATCCCGCTGATTGGCTCCGAGAGCTGCATGACTCAGCCCGAGTTGTTGACTGAGAGGCCCCGAGGAGGCTGCTGGGTTGCCTTCTAGATGACAAATCTGTTTTTCTCTGACGATGATTAACTCTGCTTCTGTTCCCTACCAGCAAGCAGTGTGCGCCCCGAGTCGCGTGTCCTTCCTCACCGGGAGGAGGCCTGACACCACCCGCCTCTACGACTTCAACTCCTACTGGAGGGTGCGTGCTGGAAACTTCTCCACCATCCCCCAGTACTTCAAGGAGAATGGCTATGTGACCATGTCGGTTGGAAAAGTCTTTCACCCTGGTATGCCTTGCTGCCCAAAGCCTGGGCTCATGTTTGTTTCTGGCCCGGTGAGGCTGTCCCCTCCTGGGCTTGGGGAGTCTTTGCAGAGGCTTTTTCTAGCTGGGCGGGCCCTCATTAACCTCTGCTGCCTCTTTAGAAAATCACCTGTCACTGTGGCTCCAGGCTCTCACCAAAGGTGAAAAAGAGCAGAAGTCCTGCTTCCTCTCAGAAATTAGCCCCAGAGCTGTTGGGGTCTTTCAGTGGCTCGAGTGGTAGGAAGGGCACTGGGCGAAGAGGTGGGAGTATGAGGTGCGAGCCCAGCTCTGTCCTTGACCCTTGGTCGGGCCTGCACAGGCCAGGGCTGAGCTGCCTTGTTGCCCACTGTGGGGCTCAGGTCAGAGCCAGCAAGCAAGTGGCAGCTGGCCCCAAGAGCCAGCCCTCCCGACCTTGGACCTGCATGAGAAGAAGCTGGCTCTGTTTCTTAGCACCGTGGGAATGCTGAGCACAGCCTCCTTTTCTCTTTATGGAAGAAGTGTGTGCTCATTGCACCAAAAATTGGGAAACAAGGGAAGTATAAACTAAAGAATGTAAATGGCTGGTACTCTGAGCACTCGGAGGAGAGCTGTAATTTTTTGTCCCTGTTGTGTGCATAAGGAGCTCTGGTGGCACAGTGGTGAAGGCATTTGGCTGTTAACCAGAAGGTTGGTGGTTCAAACCCACCAGCTGCTCTGTGGGTGAAAGCTGAGGCAGTTGGCTTCCATGAAGATTGACAGCTCTGGGAACCCTGTGGGGCAGTTGTACTGTGTCCTGGAGCGTCCCTGTGGGTTGGAATGGACTTGATGGCGATGGGTTTGGTTTTTGATTTTTGTTCTGATTTGAGATCGTCTCACAAATGTAGTCTTCAGATTGAAGTGGTTCAGAACCGAATGACTTTCCCAGAGAATTACTCTTCACAAAAGCCATTGAAAACATTTTATTGAGGTGAATGAAGTGTATCTAGCAAAACACTTCCCATTTGAGCCATTTTTAAGTGTGCATTTTAGAAGCATTGACCGGTAACCACTACTTCTCCTTTGGCTGTGCATTTGCCTGGTCTCAACATTTGAAATAAGCGAGGCCCTCGAATAGTTGCCCTCTTCTTCTGACTGCCTTCATTCAGCATGACAATTTCAGGGTTCACTCATGTTGTCGCGTGCTTCACGCCTCCAGTCCTTTGTGTGGCTGAATAAGACCCCATTGTGAGGGCAGGCCACCTGTGGCTTCTCGTTTCATCAGGCGATAGACACGTTGTTCTACCTTTTGGCTTCTGTGGATTGTGAAGAGTGCCCCGGTGAACACTGGTGTCTTGAGTCCCTGCTGTTGAGTGTGTGGGGCCTGTACCTTTGGGAACATACATATGCTCCGCTTAGGAGTGGGATTGCTGGTTCATGTAGTAATTCTCTGTTCAACTTCTAGAGCCACTGCCTCATTTTCCACAGCAGTGAAGTCATTTCTCAGGACAGCACAGTAGTCTGTCACACAGAAACATCACCATTGAACTTGAAGCTGTTCTCAGTGGCTTGCTGTCATCCGGCCATCTCTGGAAGCAGAGTGAGGCTGTTGATGGGCAGTGGCACTGTGACTCTGGGACCTGGAGTCTAGTCTTAGCGCTACCACTTCTTAGCTCTGCAGTTGACCTTGGGAAAATCATTGGTCTTTGAACCTCAGATTCTTTGTCTGTGAGGCTGCTGTGTTAGCTGCACTGATGACCTCACAGGAAAGCATCCAGGTCCGGGCAGTACATCCTGAGCGTGAGGGTGTGCTGGGAATGGCCCCACACAGGTGGCAGAGCTTATTCTCAGTGTGACAACCGGAAACTGTCCAGGAGCTTTCCTTTGCTCCCTGGTCCTACCGACAGGCTCGGCAGCCTTCCAGAACCCAGCTGTCCAGCCCAGGTTGAGGGCAGCGCTCAGCTGGGCTCACCTGGGCCCAGCTTTGAGGATGAACCTGCCTGGCAATTAGGTGGTACGGCTGAAAGGCCAGCAGGAGTAGAACTTTCTGCAGCGTGGTATTCACATCGTGACACCCTTTCCTTGCCTGAGCACAGCTCGAGGGACATGGTGAACTTGGAGCCAGGTGGAAACGCAGCAGGAGAGGAGAAAGTGCTTGGGGGAGGGAGCCTGTTGTCTGGCTTCCTTCCTCCTGAGGGTTTGATCTCGGGGTCACACGCCAGGCCCCTAGTCAGGGAACAAAACCTTTTCTTGCTATCCTTGTGGAAATGGTTTTCAACTGGATCTTTGTTCTCAAGACCTTTTGCTGTCAGGGATGGGCCAGCTTAAGGAGGACAGGGTTACCACTGAGTGCCAGGTACATAGCGGTCACCTCACAATAGCAAGCAAGGTGGGTTCTTGCCATCATTGTCATTACCTGCACAGGCAAAGAGGCTGAGAGAGGTCAAGTCACTTGCCTAAGGTTATTGGTATGTAAGGGGCAGCACCAGGATTGGAAGCAGGTGTGCCAGGCCCCCATGTGCTCTTTCCACTGTGCCCCCCATCCCTCTGGTCCCTCTGGCCTGGCTCCTCTGCTCCCCAGGGAGGCCAGCATGGCTCTGGTGTGATGCATTTGAGGCACCTCCTGGCTGATCCTCGGAGCAGCACTTCCCTTCAGGTTCCTGCAAAGCCTCCTGGACCCCTAGGATGCCGCCCTGCCTGCCCTCCCTCGCCCACGCGCCTCTGTGCTTGGGGTCACCCTCACTCACACGGCACTCCTGGTTTTGACAGCTGCCAGTCGGACTTTGGTTTCACCTGTTGGTGTTTTGTCTGCTCAGGTGGAGTGTGGATGGTGATGCTTATGCCCCAGAATGGTGACGCCCGGCTGTGAGTTCTGTGAGGCGTGGCCCACCACACTGTTCTCTGAGCCTCCCTGTCAGACAGCAGTGCCCATGCATCTGCTGCCTCCTCCCTGTGGGAGGGAGAGGACTCCGCATGGACTCTGAAAGGCTAGGCTACTGGAACATATGACTACGAAGTGGGTGACTTCAGACAGACAAGCACAAGACCAGTTGCTGTCCAGTGTGTCCCGACTCCTGGCAACCCCATGAGTGTCAGAGTCGAACTGTGCCCCACAGGGTTCCCAGCGGCTGAGTTTTTCAGAAGTAGCTCGCCAGGTCATTCTCCAGACACACTTCTAGGTGGACTTGAACCACCAGCCTTTGAGGTAGCAGCCGAGTCCCTCAACCATTTGCACTGCCCAGGGATTCCTGGCTGAAGTCCACAGAAATTTAGTCCCTCACTGTTCTGGGGGCTGAGAGGCTGAGTTCAGGGTGTTGGCAGGGCTGTGCTCCCTCCGAAGGCTCTAGGGCGAGACCCTTTCTTGCCTTTTCCAAGTTGTCTTGTGACACCACAACCCTGGTTGCTACCTCCATCTTCATGTGGTTGTTTGTCTTCGCTGTGCCTGTCCATCTGTGTGTCTTCTCTTCTTATAAGGACACCAGTCATGTTGGATGAGGGCTCACCCTATCCCAGTATAAGGAGCTTTAGTGGTACAGTGGTTAAAGTATTCAGCTGCTAACCAGAAGGTCAGAGATTTGAACCCACCAGCCCTTCCATGGGAGAAAGTTGAGGCAGTCTGCTTCTGTGAAGATTGACAGCCTTGGAAACCCTCTATGGCAGTTCTACTCTGTCCTCTAGAGGTGCTGTCAGTGGGAATCGACTCCACGGCAGTAAGTTTGGTTTGGGCATTGCTTCCATGTAGATAGACAGCCTTGGAAACCCTACAGAGCAGTTCTACTCTGTCTGCTAGGGGCATAGTGAGTCGGAATTGACTCTATGGCCGTGGCTTTGGAATTCCAGTATGGCGTCAAGTTAACTAATTGTATCTACAAAGGCCCCATTTCCACATAAGGCCACGTTCATAGGTACAGGGCTTAGAGCTTGAACATCTCTTTGGAGGATAGGGTTGAATTCATGACAAAGGGGCTGTCTGGTCTTGCCTTTTGGGTCCCTTCCACAGAGCCTACCACCAGTTGTGTGGGTTTTAGGGACCAGGAGGTCAGATGCTAAATACGCAAATTGAAACCTGCAGAGTTGGCTTCAGTGGAGACTTTTCCTCATCGCCTGGCCTAAGTTCTTAATGTTAGAACTGAGGCCCAGTTGTGCTTTGGGTGAGGAGGAGAGCACTGTTTTATTCAATGACTTCATTTGTTTTCTCTCAAGGAATATCTTCCAACCACAGTGATGATTATCCGTATAGCTGGTCCATCCCACCTTACCATCCCTCCTCAGAGAAGTACGAAAACACCAAGGTAAGGGGGTAAAGAACTCACAAATGAGGGTGCCCGCTGGGTGTGTGCCATGCTCTTTCCAGCTGGTTATCCAGTGAGGCTTGTGGGTTTCCTTTGTGGCTCCTCAAGTCTTGCCAGAGACAAGTGTCGGGCTCTCTAGTCTTGGGCCTGGCGGAGAGGTGGCTTCGTTCTAGAGGCTGGGGGTACTGGCCCCTTGGTGCTCACTGTGGGTTATGCTCTGAGCTGGGGCTTGTGGGAGATGCTGCGCTGTGGGAGAGAGAAGGGGGACCTGGACTCTGGGAGCCTCAGCCTAGGGCCGAATGGAGACTTTCAGGTGCTTAGAGCGTCATGGAAACTTACCCTGGGTTCAGAGGAGCCCGGTATGTGAAAGAAACGAAAAGCTACATTTAAGGAACTCAGAAAATTAGCTGGAGAGCTAAGATGTGTCACATCCCTCTGGGGTTTTGGAGACATTGTGGGGAAGGGTGAAGATGTAGTTTGTTTTGTGGGGGTGGTGAGTGGGGTGGAGGGGGTTGTTCTCAGTTCTTGACAACTTTGGCTTTCAGAGTACTATGAAAGCTGAGGGGTGTGGCCTTTGGTTTGTGACTTGAGTTGGAGCAGAATGAGATCAAAGGCCCATCTCTCAGTTCCCTGCCACTTTCTTGCTGCTTTCTGGTGGCCTCCCTTGGAAGTGCTGGGCCCTGCCCCCACCCCCTTTCTTCTCCAACCAGCGAGTCTGACTGTACCAAATCCCCCTTCAGTGCTGCCCGTCGTGGGGGCACAGAGGGTGAGGGGGCTCTGTGGTGTGGGTGTCCTTCTGCGGGTGCATGAGTGAGGCAGGGCCGTGTAATGGCGTTCTGCTGCCCCGCAGGCTCCTGGATGGCCAAGCCATAGTCCAGCCTTCTTTCAGCCTGTGGCCAGCGAGGTGGCTTGAGACATATGAAGCAGGAGGTTCAGTTATATGTGTGTACCCCAGGATCTGGAAAATCCGTGGACTGTAAGGTCACCTGGTCTAGCTAGCTGGGACCCTGTTACTGAGGAGCCTTAGGCTATTGCTGAAATTGAGGGATTTTTTTTCTTTTTTTCCCCAATGCTTAACAATTGAGGCATAATTTACATACCATAAAATGTACCCATTTAAAGCGTATAGTTCAATGGGTTTTAGTGTATTCAGAAACGTGCGACCATCACGCGTTTTAGAATGCTTTCAGTCCCTCAGAAGAAAGCCCACTCCCATTCCCCCCACCCCCATTTGCTCCCTTTCCCCAGTCCCTGAAAACCTCTGAGGCTTTGTTTCTGTGGACATTTCATATCGAAGGAATCAGGCAGTATTTGTCTTTGATGTCTGAGTTATTTCATCAGCATGATGTTTTCAGAAGTCATCCGTGTGGCAGCAGTGTGAGAACTTCGTCTCTCTTCAGGACTGAGTACTCCTGCATTGCACTGATGGAGCACATTTCAGTCACGCAGCTGTCTGTTGCTGGGCATTTAGATTGTTTCTCCCTTTTGGCTAGTGTAAATGGTGCTCTGGTAGCATAGTGGCTAAAGCACTTGACTGCTAACCAGAAGGCTGGCAGTTCAAACCCACCAGCCACTCCTCGGAAGGAAGGTTGGGCAATCCTACTTCCGTAGTGATACTGCCTCGGAAACCCAAGGAGGGGTCGCTATGAGTCGGGGCCGACTCGACGGCACATAACAACAACAACAACAAATGGTGCTGCTGGGAACCTGTGAAGGAGCTCTGGTGGTTCAAGCATTGGGCTACTAACCAAGAGGTCAGTGGTTCGAACCCACCAGCCACTCTGTGGGAGAATAATGAGGTAGTCTGCTTCCGTAAAGACTGATGGCCTTGGAAACCCTAGGGGGCAATTCTACTGTGTCCTCTAGGGGCCTGGGAGTTGGAATTGACTCCATGGCAATGGGTTTTGAGTTTTTTTATGAGCTTTTGTGCACTAGTTTTTGTGTGAATGTATGTTTTTACTTCTCTAGGGTAAATACCTAGGAGTGGAATTGCTGAGTCATATGGTGACCCTCTGTTTAACGTTTTGAGGAACCACCAGACTGTTTTCCACAGCAGCTGTACCACTTTACATTCCCACCAGCAATGAGTGAGGGTTCTAACTTCTCCGTATCCTTGCCAACGCTTATTATTATCTGTTTATATATATCTACGTGGCCATCCTAGTGGGTGGGAAGTGGTATCTCATTGTGTTTTTTTTATTTTTTATGTAGATCCTAGAAGATTTTGAATTCCGTGTATTTTATATATTTTACGGGAGAGTACTGCTATTCGGCGCTTATCTGCAGTTACCGTCACTCATTGTGGTTTTGATTAGTGTTTTCCTAACAGCAGTTGACGTTGAACATCTTTTCATGTGCTTTTGGCCATTTTTATTCTTGTTTAGAGAAGTGTATGTTGAGCTCATTTGCTTATTTTTTGGTTATTTTATTTGTCCTGTTATAGTTGAATTGTAGATAGCTTTATTTTTGGTCATTAGTTTAGTTGCATTTCTTTTAATTAGTTATGACCTGGAGACAGAGAATTAACTGTAGGAAGCAAAGTGCGGGTGGATTGTAAGCCCCTGCCTGGGAAACAAGAAAAGCTTTTGTTTTAGTTCTCCTTATGACATGCCTGTCCAGTCTGAGTGACTAACGTTCAGTGGGCTGGCAACATGAGTGTGAAACCCATGGGTGTAACCTATGTGGGTTTGGTGCACGTGCAAAGCTGACCTTATATGTTTTGTTTGGAAAGACCTGCAGGGGGCGAGACGGAGAGCTCCATGCCAACCTACTTTGCCCCGTGGATGTGGCGGACGTGCCTGAGGGCACCTTGCCTGACAAGCAGAGCACCGAGCAAGCCATCCAGTTGTTGGGAAAGATGAAAACGTCGGCCAGGCCTTTCTTCTTGGCTGTTGGGTACCATAAGCCGCACATCCCCTTCAGATACCCCAAGGTGAAAAAGCTGGCCGAGGATTGGTCCAGCACAACCTCTGTAGCTGTGTTGTGTGTTGAGGGAGGGTTGCATAGTAAAGGTAGCCCCATCCTGCTGTCCCCACTCACCAGGGATGCCCAGTGGAGTAAAGATGTGATTCAGAGTTCAGGGCCAAGAAGGGGCCTAGGACATGTCAGAGTCCTGTCAGAAACACTTGGCTTGCCACAAGGACAGCTTTTCTTTCTTCGCCTTGAACTCGGTGGACACACGTTGGGTTGGATGGTTAGGTCTTTGTAGGGTATGAGTCTGAGCCGGTCACCAAACTAAGGGATTGGTCCTGGGAAGCAGTTCAGGGGAACAGGGAGCCGCATGGGATGATGGGCTGCTTGTCGGCAGCTCCAGTCCTTTGCTTGTAGGCCTTTCTAGAACCTTTGTCAGTCCTTCTCCATTGTGCTTCCCCTGGGGCCTGAGCAGCTAGTCCTTCGACTTCACGAAGGACGCGCCTCCTTCGGCAGGAGAGTGGAGCCACAAAGGCTGTCCTCTGACGGTGCACGTATCCTCCTTTCTTTGTCCCAGAGACTCGTTCCTTCCCAAGAGGAGCTGCCACCCCCTTGGTGGAGGCCTGTGTGGCTTAGTCCTCTGGCTTCCTCTGCAGAGAAGAGTTCACCAAGCAAGCCTGACTGCTCTCTTTGGAGGGGCCTGTTTATGAGGTTGGCCCTCGGCTGGCTTGGGGAACTGGATGAGACTGGTTCTCAGCAAGTCTAGACTCTTCCTCAGACAGTGCTGCTCCTGCTGAGCACCTGCTTGCCTGCTGGGTGCAGACGTGAGCAGCCCCCCGTGAAAGCCCTAGACACTGGGTCTCTGAGGAGCTTTCCTGGGAGATGACGTTCTCATGTGATGTCATGCCTCGTGTGCATGCACTGCAGGAAGACCTGGAAGCTCTCTCCCTGACCGCCCTCCACACCTTTTCCCTTTGCTGGGTGTGCTCTGTGTCCTCTGTAACACAGCAGAGCTGTGAGGACAACTAGATGCTGAGTCCTGTCTGTCATCCTAGTGAGTTAACAGCCCTGGGGCATCGTAGGGACCCCCAGCACACCTCTCTACACTGTTCCTTGTTAGAGGCAGGTGGGGACCAGGGCAGGACATGTGTTTGTATGAGGGGAGAGAGCTGTCACTCCTTGGTTCACGGGAGACAGAGGTTACACGATTCTATCGCCATTGTTCCCTATGAGGGTGACCAAGGCCTGACTTCCAGGTGGGGCGTGTCAGTGAGCCACCATGTGACTGTATCACAGGCTTCCAGAGAAGGCAGAGAGCACTGGTGTGACAGCCTTGTGCCTTTGTGTGCTCTTCCCCAGGAGTTTCAGAAGTTATATCCCTTGGAGAACATCACCTTGGCCCCTGACCCCCAGGTACCTGCTGGCCTACCCCCTGTGGCCTACAACCCCTGGATGGACATCAGGCAGCGGGAGGACGTGGAAGCCTTGAACATCAGTGTGCCCTATGGCCCCATTCCTGCAGACTTCCAGGTATCAACGGCCTGCTTTGGCAAAGTGTTGGGCACCAATGATGGGTTGTTGGGGAAACCCCTTTTCTCAGTAGACGCTACTCTGTAATGTGTTGCTGAGAACCTTCTCTGTGCAGGTATGGTGCGAGGTGCCGAGGCAAGTGGGGCTGTAGGTATTGGGGACACAGGAGGTGTCGGTGGCTTAGGAGTGTCCCAACCAGTCTCGGCTTCCAAAGAGGGGAGCACTCAGAGAGTATGGTGACTCGGTTGATGTGGGCATGGTGCTGACAGTGACAGTTCATTAACTGTAGGGGTGGGCGGCTTCCTTGCAGACCAGAACGCATGGTCTCTGGTACTTGTAGATCCTCTCTGTGGGAAGTCTACACAGGAGCCCTTCCCTCTCGGGGGTGGCTTGGTGCAGAGGGAGCCAGGGCACCACCATGGCCAGTACCAACCAGCTGTGATGTCTCATGTCCCTTTGCTATGACGTGCAGGTGGAGCAGCCATGGGGTGAGTTAGAATCCTCACGTTAACTGGTCAGCTGCTGTTTTAGTGTCCTGAGGTTGCTGTGTGTAACACAGCATAGTGCAAGTGGTGGTGTTCAAGTGTACAGATGCTGCTTGTCTCACTGTTCTGGAGACTGAAAGTCCACATCAGGGTCTCGGCCATGTGGATGCCTGCTCTGAACTTCTGTCCCAGTTTCTGGTGTCTTCCGCGATCCTCGGTGGGCATTTGCTGGTCGACGGGCCCTCCCTCACTTGGTGTCTGTGGGCCCCTCCTTGCCCCTACCTGTGTCCACTCTCCCCGGCCCTGCTGTCGCTCTCTTTGTGTTGTAGTCTCCCTATCTGTTCACTCTTCATTCTTCTCGAGCTTCTGCCAGCCCACCCACTGAGTAGCCTCTCACCCAGGCCGGCACAGACCTTGTTGACAAATGAAATAAATTCTGTGGGTCTGGCCTTCCCTGAGCTTTGTGCTGTCTTCTTGCTATTGACTAGCCACAGGCCTTCTAGAATTGGCCACTTCCTGGGTTTCCTCACCAAACCACCTGAGCATCATCCACTCCCAATCTTCATGGCTTAGGAGGTGCTACTTCCCAGGGACAGTCCTAGACCCCCATGGGGCCCACTTTGCCCTTCCTCCCAGTTCAGGGTCTTGGTGGCTGCTTTTTGCTTGGGTGGGGCTCTCTATTAAGACAGGGGCCTGAGATAGGCAGGCTGGGGGCTTTGAGGCCACTTTTTGTTGGGTGTGGTTCTACATTAAGGCCGGGGCTTGAGGTAGGCAGGTACAGAGGGGTTAGAAACAACTAAGGGAGATGAACTTGTCTGTCAATTTGTCGTCCTGTGGTAGCTTAAGTGTTGCTGTGCGGCTGGAGGTTATGCCACCGTGTTGCAAAATGCCAATAGGATTACCCATGGTGGAGAGACATCAGTGGAGCTTTCAGGTTTAGACAGACTCAGAAGAAGGAAGAGGCCATCCACTCCTCAGACAGTTGGCCAGTGAAAACATTATGAATAGCAGTGAAACAATGTCTGACATATTATTGGAAAACTTTATGAACAGCCCTGAAACATTGTCCGACATAGCGCTGGAAAATGAGCCCATCAGGTCAGAAGGCACTCAAAATTTGACTAGGGAATAGCTGACTTCTCAAAGTAGAAATGACCTTAATGATAAGGATAGAGGAAAGTTTTCTGGACCTCCATTGTCTGATGTGGCATGACTCAGAATGAGCAGAAACAGATGCAAACTCCATTAATATTTGGAACATGGAATGTATGAAGTATGAATCTAGGAAAATTGGAAGTTGTCAAAAATGAAATGGAATGCATAAAGATCAATATCCTAGGCATTAGTGAGCTGAAATTGACTGGTTTTGGCCATTTTGAATGAGACAACCATATGCTCTACTATGCTGGGAATGACAAGTTGAAGAGGAATGACGTGACCTTCAGTGTCCCAAAGACTGTTCCAAGATGTGTCCTGAAGAACAACACTGTCAGTGATAGGATAATATCCATACGCCTACAAGGAAGACCAGTTAATACTACTATTATCCAAATTTACACGCCAACCACCAATGCCAAAGATGAGGATATTGAGGATTTCTACCAACTTCTGAAGGCTGAAATTGACCGAACATGCAATCGAGATGTGCTGATTATCACTGGTGACTGGAATGCAAAAGTTGGGAACCAAAAAGCATCACTGGTAGTTGGAAAGTATAGTCTTGGTGATAGAAATAACATTGGAGATTGAACGATAGAATTTTGCAAGACCAATGACTTATTCATTGCAAATACCTTTTTTCAGCAACATAAGCGATGGCTATACATGTGGACTTCATGAGATGGAATGCACAGGAATCAGATCAACTACATCTGTGGCAAGAGGCAATGGAGAAGTTCAATATCTTCAGCCAAAACAAGGTGAGGAGCTGATTGTGGAACAGACCATCAATTGCTCATATGCATGTTCAAGTTGAAGTTGACGACAGTTTAAACAAGTCCACAAGAGCCAAAAGATGACCTTGATAATAGCATTCCTGAATTTAGAGACCATGTAAAGAATAGATTTGATGCATTGAACAGCAGTGACCAAACACCAGAGGAATTGTGGGATGACATCAAGAACATCATCCATGAAGAAAGCAAGAGGTCATTAAAAAGACAAGAAAGGAAGAAAACACCAAAATGGATGCCAGAAGAGACTCTGAGACTTGCCCTTGAGCAGAGAGTAGCTACAGCAAATGGAAGAAATGACAAGATAAATGAGCTAAACATAAGATTTCAAAGAACAGCTTGAGCAGACAAAGCCAATTGCTATAATGAAATGTGCAAAGACTTGGAGTTAGAGAACCAAAAGGGAAGAACACGCTCAGCATTTCTCAAGCTGAAAGAACAGGAAAAAATGAAAGCCTGGAGTTGCAATATTGAACGATTCTATGGGCAAAATATTGAATGATGTAGGAAGCATCAAAAGAAGATGGAAGGCGTACACAGAGTCACTGTACCCAAAAAAAGAATTGGTCAATCTTCATCCATTTCAGGAGGTGGCATATGATCAAAGACCAATGGTATTGAAGGAAGAAGTCGATGCTACACTGAAGGAATTGGAGAGAAACATTGCATTGTAAGTCCTGTTCACAGTGTCCTACCTGCGCTGTCTGACTGCAAACTCCTAGTCACCCTTCAGACCTCTTCTCTAATGCTCCTCCTCTGGGAAGCCTTCCTTTATTTCCGCAGCACTCATTCTCCTGGGGAAACCCTGGCCCCCACCAGTAATACCTGCGTTTTCTCATCTCCATGCCTGTGTCCTCTCTCCAGGACCCAGCACAGCAAAGAGGGAGGACCTTGAGTGGGACACAATCACCCTGACAGGTGTCGTTGGTCCCCACATTATAGACTGAAGACTGTGTACCAGAAAGTCTGAGTAGGCCAGGGTTCACCAGCAATCTTCTGGAAGGTTAGCTGCCTATCTGTTCTCTTGACGGCGTGGGCAGAGTGGGTGAGTCTTATGATTGCCCTCACCCTAGTGGTGATAAGCAGCTGCAGATGGGGTCAGGTGATAAGGTGGGGCCCGGGTACACAGCGGAAGCTGGGGCTGGTTCGATAGGCCAGTGGCTCCTTTGTCCCTCACCCCTTGCCAGTGAACCAGGCTGCGGGTGTCAGGCCAAGAGCTGCTCTTCCTCTGTGCATAGCCTTGTATCCGTTTCCTGTGGCAGTCGTAGCAATAGCATAAACTGGGTGGCTTGGAACTGACAGAAATTCGTTTTCTCACTGCTCTGGAGGCCGTGTTCTCCTGGCATCCTGTGGTTCTCAGCTTGTGCACACATCCCGCCGATCTCTCACTCCATTGTTACATGGCGTTCTTCCTCTGTGTTCACATTTCCCTCCACTTGGAAGGACACCAGTCATTGCATGAGGGCTTGCCTGAGTCCATTATGACCTCAGCTTCCCTTGATTATGTTGGCAAAGGTCTGATTTCCAAACAAAGTCAAGTTCATGGGAACTGGGGGTGGGGACTTGAAGGTATCTTCTTGGGGAACACAATTCCACCACCTCAGCTTGGTAATTCTCAAGGTCCCTGTTGGGTTCAGGGATGTGAAGGGTGTGCTGTTCTCTCATCCCTCCATTGCCATGTGGGAGAGCCTCCTCTGTGACAACGAGGAGTCACGTTGGTCCCTCTGTGTCAACCCACATCAGAGCTTGCGTGGGCCAGTGTTTGGGGGGCTGGGGGTCAGTGTCTGCGTACATGTCCATCTTCTGGGACCCATAAGGGTATATGGGGGAGAGAGAAAGGGACAGTAAGTGGCTCATGAATCCATTGGGATCAGACTTGGACCTGTGGGTTTTGCTGTGACTCTGTGGGCACACAAAGGGACATGCATGGCGGGAAGATGTACACTGCACTTTGGCTGAGGAACTGCTCAGGGATGAGCTGATCAGGAGGGAAGCTCAGGAGAACACTAGCCCTGGGCACACCGTGGCGGTCGGGGTTGCTACCGCGCTCACTGCATGCTGTTTGAAAATTTGCAGCGGCAGATCCGCCAGAGCTACTTCGCCTCCGTCTCGTATCTGGACACGCAGGTCGGCCGCCTTTTGAGTGCTTT
>NW_006922971.1:62519-74429 GCF_000298275.1 Orycteropus afer afer | reverse complement strand
ATGGTGAGCATTTTGGATAATGCCTTGGAAAGTCGCTTAGAGTGTCTGAACCTTGCGGTAAAATGTGCTGTTTTTCACATAGTTTACACAGAGGAGCACGCTCTCCTGTGAGTCGGCACTGCCCAGGGGCCACTTGTGGCCTGGGACCTTGAGATGGAGGCAGAGCCTCTTTTGGGTCTGAGGAGGATCTTGGGTGCTTGGGTGGTGGTGGTGAGTGGGTGGTGGGGAACTTGCAGCAGCTGTTTTTTTACTTGGTGACCTCAGCGGGGACTCTCCATATGTGCGAGGAGCTCTTCTAACCCCTACTTCTAGGCCAGAGGGTCAGAAGATTTTTATTTTTTTCTTGAAAGATCCAGAACAATCCAGGCAGGACCCTCGTCCCTGCTTGCCTCTCTGTCAAGAGCTTGGGGTTCTCAACTCTTCATCTTTCTTAAGGCTGTATCCTACTTTTTCTACAAGTGGAACTGAGTTCATCCAAATTATATGAAGATCCTTCCTGATTTTCCAACAGTGATGGCCACTGGGTCGAGGGAGGTCTCTGCATATCGGTTCGGATCAAGTGGAATTTCACCTGAGCTTTTGTTAGAGAACTCCTCCCATCCTCTTATGGTCTAGAAAATGGCAGGGCTTATCGCAAGGACCTGACCAAGACTGAATGGTTTGCTCTGTTTGAGTAACTTCATTTTCTCCTCCTTATCACCCTCTCCTTTCTCCTGGGTCTCCCAGGACCCAGGTAGCCTTGTCACAAAGAGAAAATGTTCCACGCAAACTGGCCCTAACTGCAGCTTCAGTGCACCACTGCCCAGCTCCCCGGGGCAGGCCCGAGTGTCAGTGGAGTGGGCTTCAGACACAGTTCTGGTGCTTTGCCCTCCCCTCTGCAGTGCTCCTTGGCCTTGACCTTAGCTCTGTGCCCTCTCTCACAGCTTCCTTTTCAGTCAAAAGTCATCCTTGCCTGTTTTACCATTGCCTAGTACACTTTTTTCTTTGACAGTGAGGGACCTGCTCTGTTTGATAACTGATAAGACATACCTTTCCACTGTGGTCCTTCTCAGAAGAGTGCTGTTGACTCAGAAGAGGTTCCAGCTCTGTTCTGGGGACCGGAGATGCTGTGGCCTTGGCCCCAACTCATGGCGACCTTATGTACGACAGAACAAAACGCTACTTGGCTCTGCGCCAGCCTCACGGTTGTTGGTGTGCTCAAGTCCGTGTTTGCAGCCACTGTGTGCCTCCCGCCTTGGGGACTCGTCTTCTAGCCCTCTGTCAGGCGGTGGTCTGTGTGGGTCCATAGGTTTGCAGCGGCTGATTTTCACAAGTCGATCACCGGGCCTTTCTCCCTAGTCCATCTTCGTCTTAGTCTTAGTCTGGAAGCACCATTGAAACCTCTTCACCATGGGTGAGCCTGCTGGTGTTTGAAATACTGGTGGCATAGCTTCAAGCATCTTAGTAACATGCAAGCCACCCCAGTACGACATACTGACAGACGGTGGTGGCTTTGTACCATCCTATTTGAAATGTCAGTAAATACGGTTGTCAGAAGTAAAACACACATTGATTTAAAAGTTGTCTTGAAGCCATGGCAGCTGCTTTGTGTTTTTTGGGAACACTAACCACTAAACCTATAATCTTTGTCATGCATATTTTTATATGAAAAAGAGTGCTCAACTAAAACCATTGGGAATGGACCACTTGGAGTAGTCAAGCTAGTTTTGCAACAGATGTTTTAAATCAGGGTTAAGGATGTGGGACTAAAAGTTCTGTTTTTCTGTCTGTGATGTAGCTACAAGTTGGAATCAACAGCATGAGTTTGTTTTTTGAGTGTGGATTACACTTCCACATAAAGAGATCCAAAACCCTCACAACTGGACCAAGAAGCAGCATCATGATAAATGGAGACAAGATGGAAGTTGTCAGGGGTTTCATTTCACTTGGATCTACCATCAAGGCCCGTGGAGGCAGTAGTCAAGACATCAAATGATGTATTACATTGGGCAAATTTGCTGCAAAAGACCACTTTACAGTGGTAAAGAGCAAAGAGTTCACTTTGAAGACTAAGATGTGCCTGACCCAAGCCACGGTATTTTCAGTAGCTTTGTATACATGTGAGAGCTGGATAATGAATAAGGAAGACCACGGGAGAATTCATTTGAATTGTGGTGTTGATGAAGAACGTTGAATGTACCAGGGACCGTCAGAAGAATGAACAAACTGTCTTGGAAGGAGTACAGCCAGAATGCACCTTAGAAGGGAGACTGGCTAGACTTCATCTCTGGTACTTTGGTCATGTTGTCAGAAGGGATCAGTCCCTGGAGAGGGATCTCATGCTTGGTAAAGTGGAGAGTCAGAGAAAAAGGGGAAGGCCCTCAATGAGATGGATCGATACAGTGGCTGCAATGATGGGCTAAGGCATCGTAGTGATTTGTGAGGATGGCGTGGGACCAGGCAGTGTTTCATTCTGTTGTACACGGGGTCACTATGAGTTGGAACCAACTCGCTGGCACCTAACAGCAACTGTAATGTGAATTTGACTTCTTCAATCAACCTGAGCCAGTCTGCACAGGGGAGGGTGTCTGCGTGGGAACCACGGGGCCTCTGGAGCTCAAGGTGGATGCATGGTGCTAGTTTCTTATCAAAAGAGGATACTGTAGTTTTGCACTTTACCTTTTAGTTGTTTTGAAGGTTCTGTCTCGTCCTTGTCCGTATGTTGACGCGGAGTAAAGTGGTCTTTGTGTGCCATCACCCTTTTCTGGGGTGATTCTAAAGGAATTTGTTCTAAGTGATCAGTTTCCACTTCCTCTGGTTTTTATAGCAGGAAATGAAATGATGTCTAACATGCTGGGATGTGATTCTTCATTTTCTGTTGTTCTGTGCTTTTTCTCTACCAGGATGGTCTCTTGGTGAGCATGGAGAATGGGCCAAATACAGCAACTTTGATGTCACTACTCGCGTGCCTCTGATGTTCTATGTTCCCGGAAGGACGGCTGTGCTTCCGGAGGCGGGGAAGCAGCTTTTTCCTTACATCGATCCTTTTGATCCCATTTCAGAATTGATGGAGCCAGGTATAAAATATGCTGAGGTGAAATAGTTGCTTGAGCGCTTGGCTGCTAACCAAAAGGTGGGTGGTTTGAACCTACCAGCTGCTCCACAGGACGAAAGATGTGGCAATCTGTTTCTGTAAAGATTACAGCCTTGGAAACCCTGTGGGACAGTTCTACCCTTTCCTATAGGGTCACTATGAGTTGGAATTGACTTGACAGCAGACAACAGCTACCACCACCAGAACAATAACAGAATCATAGACCAGAGCATCACACAGTCCACCCTGTGGCCCAGTGTCATTTTGATGGTGTCCCATTTGTTTATTTTTTTCTCTTGTTGCTTGTGCTTTTGGTGTCCTATCTAAAACACCCATTGCTTAGCCCAGTGTCACCAAGGTTTACTCCTTCCTATGGTGCCTAAGGCACTTCACTGCTAACCAGAAGGTTGGCGGTTCAAACCCACCAGCCACTCCTCGGAAGGAAGGTTGGGCAATCTACTTCCGTAGTGATACTGCCTCGGAAACCCAAGGAGGGGTCTCTATGAGTCGGGGCCGACTCGATGGCACATAACAACAACAACAACAACATGGTTTCTTTTAAAAGATTTATGGTCTTAGCTCTTAAATATAAGTCCTTCATCATTTTTGAGTTGACTTTTGTATATGGTGCAAGGTACGGGCACAGCTTCACCAGTCTACGTGTGGCGATCTGGTTTACCCGGCCCCATTTATTGCAGAGATCAATTTCAGTTCATTAAAATTAGGTGGAAACTCAAAGAGAGATGTCAGTTGCCCTTCCCACAGTTCAAGTGTACGCTTGCCACATGTGGCTGATGGTTACAGCACAGTGCTAGAACACTGCCGTCGTGGCAGGAAGTGCTGTTGGCCATGCTGGTGATGAGCTGGGGCCATGTGGCTGCTGGCCAGCTCCTCCTGTGTGCTGTTCTCTAGAAACTCGTCCAGAAGTGAGCGAAGTGTGCTCAGTCTAAGGCGAGAGTAGGGAGCATCACTGTAGCATCTGGCGTAATCTGACTGCTCTAACTGCCTTGGACCAGGCTGCCACCACCTCACTGGCTTACAGCTTGCTATGTGGTCTCCTTGCTGCGCCCCTGCTCCTGTAGTGTTGCCACCTCACAGCAACGAAAGTGATCCGTGGAAAGCCCGAGTCAGGTGACGTCATTGCCCTGCTCTGGAGTCTCCAGCGGGTCCCCCATCTCACTCTGAGGTCGAGTTCTTACAGTGGCCGACTGGGCTTACAGGATCGGGCCCCCATCATCTCTGACCTCATCTTAGAGAAGGGTTCAGGCCTGTTGCCTTGTACAGGATCCTGCACTTCCTGGATGTGTCTGATTGTTTCTTCATGACCCGAGTCAGGATGCACATTTGGGACTTGATGTCCTCCTGTTGCATCACATCAAGGGCCACTTCATGGCACTTGGTCACATTATTAGTGATAAGTTGGTCACATGGTCTCAACCAGATTCTTGACATTGTAAAGATACCTTTTTTAAAACTTTTTTCATTTTTTTTTAACTTCACTTATAAACCAAGTGTCAGGAAAGCACGATCAAGCAGTATAAGCAAACCGAGAAAGGTCAGAATGATGGTCCAAAATCCAGATCCATTTGACCAGGGATCAACATCAGATAGAAGCTTTGGACTTTACTGATGGCTCAACTGTGGAAGTCCAGAGGGAGTCGATGGGGACTCTATCTCGTTTCCTGTGTCTTAGCATCCATTGACGATCCTTGCCCCAGTCAATTTTTACACCAGTTGTACTGAAATGAACGTAGTTTTAAAAAGTGCCAGCAGGCCGGAGCCACGGTAGTTTTGCAGCCTGTTGTGGGATGAGTAGGTGGTGGAGGGTGAGTTGCTGCGTTGGCTTTGCTTCTAAAATTCTTGGGCTAAAGGAAATGTTGTCAGAGAATATGTGCAAACATGCGGAGCCCACAGGCTGCTTCTGTTCTGCTCGCTGTGACATAATGGATTCTGCATATTGCTTCCTGTTGTAGGCAGGCAAGTGGAGGAACTCGTGGAACTAGTGTCTCTCTTCCCTACGCTCGCTGGACTTGCAGGGCTGCCCATTCCACCCCGCTGCCCCGTTCCCTCCTTTCACGTTGAGCTCTGCAGAGAAGGCCAGAACCTTCTGAAGCATTTTCAGTTTCCCGACTTGGAGGAGGATGCGTACGTCCGTGGTGGTCCCCGCGAGTCCATTGCCTACAGCCAGTACCCTCGGCCTGCAGACTCCCCTCAGTGGAATTCTGACAAACCAAGCTTAAAAGATATCAAGATCATGGGCTATTCCATCCGTACAGTAGACTATAGGTACACGGTGTGGGTTGGCTTCGATCCTGAAGAATTTCTGGCTAATTTTTCAGACATCCATGCGGGGGAGCTCTATTTTGTGGATTCTGACCCGTGGCAGGATCATAATGTGTATAATGACTCCCAAGGTGGAGAACCCCGCCCAGTGTGGAGGCTGCCTTGAGTTTGACAGCTGCGAGGGCAGGCGGTCTGTGCTGGTGGGAAAACGTGGTAGAGCTGCTTGCTTCATGATGACCCCTGATACTTCAAATTGAATGAAGTGCTAAGTGCACAGAGTTAGAATTATGTCCTACCTTAGAGACTGTTGTTCAGTTAGGCGATTCCCAGTACTCCGTGGTTTAGTTCTGTTCTCCCGAAATACCAAAGTAATCAGAAAGGCAGGTGTTAGTGATGAGCTTAGTTTGTCGTCTTCTAGCAAAGGGATGGAATGTTTCCAGTCAAGATTTACAAACGTGGAAGCTGACAAGACAAGTGAATTATCCGTCCTTAGAAGAGTCTGCACTTTGTACGTGAGCAGCTGGCGTAGTCTTGACCTGAAATCTGAGTCACGGTCAGTGAGTCTGTCCATACAGATGCTTCTGTGCTTAAAGGGAGGAGTTGAGAAACAAAATACAGCAAGTGACATTGTTACTATCACGTATGAAATTATAACCAAAAAGGCAAGATAGTATATTAATAGATGCTTCAGACAAGTAACAATTTTAAAGACAGATAGTGTTTTCATTTGCTTGCTTTTCTTTTGTTTGTTTACTAGGTAGGCACATAAGGTAGGTAACACACGGATCCGCTGAGCAGTTCTGTGATGAACCGTCGGCAGCTGCCCTTCTTACCTAAGTGAAGGGCCTGATTGGTCTCTCCTGGTCCTGAGGCGCCTCTCTCTGCTGGAAGCCCTGGCTTTCCGAGACCGTCTCCCTCCACCTTTTCTTGCTCGTTCTGCATCCTCTTCATCGCCCCCAGCACTTCCGCTTTGATTTTCACAGTTCAGTCCGTGACTTCTCGTGACGCATTTTCAGCCTACTTAACTTTCTCTCTGCCTCCCCAGTTGGTTCTTGCTCCTGGTTGACTATAATATATGTACACGTCATCCTTTTCTCACACCAGATTTCTGGAAGCAATGGGTGTCGTATCAGACCCCTCCGATTCCCGGTCCTGATGATAAGCTCTCCCCCATCTTCTCGCTCACCATGTTACTTGGGCCCCTCGTGTGCCCATCTGTCTCTGCTGGAAGTGCTGTGGGAGGGTGCAGCCCCAAAGGCCTCAGCCCTCCCTGGCCTCTCCTTTCCTTGGCCTGCCTCACACACCTCCGTTGAGAGGTGAAGCTGCATTTCCGTTCTGTGGCATGCTTCTAGACCGTCTCATGAGTTGTGGTTACTTTTTGTGGTGTTGACACGAAACCCAAGTGAGAGCTGCCCTTTGTGTCCCTTTGCCTGACCCTGCCATACATGGGGATGAGCAGCCGGCCGCTTTCAGATGTTCAGACAGTCCTCATCTTCGTTGCTTCACGTACGCAACTTTCAGTCCTGCTGAACTGGACAGCTTTTACTCATGACTCTCTAGCCACTGTATTTGTGGAAATAGAAATCACCATCTCATTTGAGTAGGGGCTTGCTCAGTTTAGGTGACACCTGAGTGGTCCCAGAAACTTTGAATGAGGCTCAGTGGTGCACAGACATGAGGGTGCACCCCGAGCCACCTGGAAGGCTTGGTAGGCCCTGAGTGCTGGGCCCGCCCACAGAAGTTCTGACTCAGCAGGGCTGGACTGAGGCCTGAGAATTTGCATTTGTTATAAACTCCAAGGTGATGCTATTGGTCCCAGGGTCGCAGTTTGGAAACACTGCCCTAGGTCTGTGCTGTCTGATCCAGGAGCCACTAGGAACACGTGGCTCCTGAAATCATTTTTTTCTCCTCGTTGCCTCCTTCCCCCAACCCCTGCTAATCGCTGATTCTCTTTTGTCTGTATGTGTGGCTTCATGCGATGTTGGTCTGCTTTCACTAAGCATGTGTTTGCAAGGTGCATCATGTCGTAGCGTGGACCAGAACTTCCTTCTCTTGGTAGCTGGACCACAGTGTGTTTAGCAGTTCATCTGCTGACGGGCATTTGGGTTGTTTCCACCTTTTTGCTATTGTGAATAATGCTGGAACGAACACTGGTATACATGGATTGCTTTTGAGTCTCTGCTTCCAGTTCTTTTGGAGTTATACCTAGGAGTGGAGTAGCTGGGTCATATGGTAATTCTATGTTTAACTTTTTTAGGAACTGCCCGAGTGCTTCCCACAGCACCTGCACCATTATACATCCCCTCCAGCAGTGGATGAGGGTTCTGATTTCTCCATGGTCTCTGTGTGTGTGTGTGTGTGTGTGTGTGTGAGATAACCGCTATCCTACAGGGTGTGAAGTGGTAACACATTATGGCTTGGATCCACATTTTCTTGGTATCTCATGATGTTGAGTATCTGTTGTCACGTGCTCATTGACCACCTGTATATCTTCTTTAAAGAAATGTCTAGTTCAGTCCTTTGCCTGTGTTTTAATTGGGTTGTTTTTTCTCTGATAAAATTTGTTTTCCCATTCCGTACATTGCCTTTCACTTTCTTGATGACATCCTTTGATGCACAGAAGCTTTCATTGTGATGAATCCTAGTTTATCTCATTTTTCCTTTTGTCAGTTGTGCTTTTGGTGTCATATCTAAAAACGTGTTGTTTAACTAGTGTCACTAAGGTTTGCTCTATATTTTCTTCTGTTTACGGTTTCTTTTATTTAAGGATTTTAGTTCTCATATTTAGACATTGATCCATTTTAAGTTAATTTTCATGTATGGTGTGAGGTAGGGGTACAGTTTCACTCTTACATGTAGAGATCTGGTTGTTCCAGCACCATTTGTTGAAGACATAAATTTAAATTTCAGTGAATTCAAATTAAATGCAAGTTTAAAGAGCAGCTGTCAGTTGCACTTGGCACAGTTCAAGCGCTCATTCATCACACGTAGCTAGTGGCCCCTTGTTGGACAGCATACATCTAGAACATTTACATGCTATTGAACAGAGTTGGCCTGGACGATGGCTGGTTTTGAGCTGAGTCCGCCTGGCTATTGGCCAGTTCCTCCTGTGAGCTGTTTATCTTCCCTGTGTTTGTCCCCAGAGCTGAGTCCAGAAGTGAGTGACGTATGCTTGGTTTAAATGTGGAGTAAGGAGTGTCACTGCGGCAGCTGGCCTCTTCCTCTTCACTGCCATTCCATTGTCCCACCCCTCTCCCCTTCTCTCCAGGTAGTTTACCGCCCTTCCTCTCTCCTCCCTTGTTCCTGAAGGAATCCATGTGTCTTCCTAGAATCCCTCTTTAATTTCCCCTTTGAGAACACCGTCAGTGCCTACTTCTGGGTCTAGATGACCTCCGCAGAGCAGTCCGAGTCTTCCCTTTATCCCACAATGCCCCTTTCCTAGGCGACCAGCTCACCACTGGTCCCTACTTGCCCTTGCAAATCCCTCCCCCCCCAAGTTCCTAGCTTGTCCACCCCCCTCCTCGCTTCACCAATTCATTCATAACCATTTTCACAACCCAGCTCCTGCTCCCTCATGGCCAAGAGGCTAGAGTTTTTGTGACTAGCTAGACTGTCTCGTGGGATGAAGTGAGCATTTTGACAAAACCTGTGTTCACCTGACTTAAAAAGAGAACTGTTTTCCTGAATGTAAAATGGATGTATTGATTTTGGAAAATTTGGAAAACACAAAAGGGGTAAAATGTGAAAAACGCCACATAAATGTTTAACCAAGATGATTACCCTGTGTGTTGTCGGTGTGAATTTTTCACATTGTGACCACCATGCTGTCCTCTGTCATGCAATTTCATATTCTTATTTTGTTCACAAGTATTATCTGTGGTTATAATGGACTTTTGTAAAGATAACTTTATTCAATTGTATAGCTTTACCGTCATTTACTTAATCTTCTGATTATTGGAAATTGAAGTTCCTGACCACTTCCCAGTCTTGGAAATGCTGCTGCGATGGACAGCTTTGGGGACACGCTGTTTTTCTGTGTTTCACAGCGTCTCCTCGGGATATGCTCTCAGTGCCCGGTTGTCAATACCACCTCCATTTTGCTCCTCTCCCCATGTGCCTCCTACCGGAGGGGGGTCCCACTGAAACATAAAGCAGCCAAGTATACACATGAAAGTGTAAAATAACCCAGCCCCACCCTACACTATTAGGTGAAAGTGGTGTTTCTGTTTTACTCTAACGCCCTGCTGATGAGTGACCTTGACCATTCTCTCCATGTGACTATTGGGCATATGCATTTCCAGCTGTGCACATCTGCCTTTTAATTGTGGTGATGGGTTTTGCTTTTTACAGTCATCAAGCCCATTGAATTGCCCTTTTCCCCTGTGACTTTTCTTCCCAGTGCTTTCCTGTTAAACATGGAGACACCCCCCCCCCTAATTTGGAGATGGAATAAATACTCGTTTTGCTTGGCTTTGCTTGTGGTTTGGTTCTTCTCCTTAACTTACCTTGTCTCGCCATTCCGTTTTCGGGTTGATAAATGCTCGTTGTGAGCAGTGTGGAAACTGGGAAAAATGGTGAGGATGAAGAGAATCCCTTCCGAGTGAGGCCGCTGTTTGCCGTGTGTGTTGCCTGCCCACGTGCACAGACAAGGGGGCCTTTGGCTCTTGGCTGAGCTGAGGTCTGCTGCCGACCACCTCCCCTCCTGTGGGGGGTTTGATTACTAGTCTTTACCTGGCACAGTAGTTCTTCATGGCAGTGGCAGTGAAGAGTTGTAGTAGCTGTGCTGTCCTTCCTTCCTTCATCTGCAGTCCACTGAAAAATGGGGGAGGTGAGCAAGGCGAATGAGTGGCATCATCCCGAGTGATGGGGAGGTGCTGGCCTTGCCGCCTCGCGGCCCCTGGTTCCCATGCCATCCCTTTGGGTCTAAATTCCCCAGTGGGCCTCAGTCCCTTCTTGTCCCCAAGCCCTTCCACAGATCACAGCCCTGGTGAGGAGGCTCTTGAATCCCACCCAGGGACCTGAGCTTGCGGTGGCAGGCGGATTCCCCTTGGCCTCTGCCAGTGTCTCTTTGGGCCTTAGGTGGAGCCCTGTACTGGCACCTGCCGTCAGCCTAGCCCTTGCCTGCCCCAGGGCCCCTGGTGTCCCCTTGGCTCTCCTGGCCAGTCCTCTCTTCGGCACTTGAGCCTTAAGCAGAGAGAGCTGTCACTCATCAGCGCGCTCAGCTGGACTGTAGTGTTGTCACTGTGGACAAGAACCCCCGCTCCAAAGCTCTTGCTGGTGGCGACCCTGGAGGGGCAGTTGCTGTTTCCCTCTGGAGCCTCTGAAGAAGGGCAGGCAGTGTGGCGGTGGGGACTACACTCAGGGTCTTTCTTTGGGATCAGAGTTCCCTTCCTGTGTGTCTTGCTTGTCAGGCAGGGTGCTAGTCAAGAAAGGACAAAAAGGTGCCCTGTCTCACTCTGCGTTCTAGGTGGTGGCCCCAGTGAACCACAGGTGGCGGCTGTGTATTGCCCTCTAGGGGGTTTACGTCTTCATGGCCCTGGAACCTCTGGAGCCTATTGGCGCCAAACTCGAATTGGTACGATCCAGCCGCTCTAAATGTAGCCACGATACGCACATGTTTAGCCATGGAGGATCTGCCTGCTTTGTAGTCTTGCTGAGGACTCCACACTCTCCCCTGGGTGTTCCCCTGAGCTCTTCCTTTCTAGATGTCCTCTGTCAATATAAAACAGCAACAACGACAAAAAAACCTCACCGCCGAAGAGTCATTGCCGACTCACAGCAACCCCCCTTTGAGTTTTCAAGGTGGTATCTCTATGGAAGTAGGTGGCCCAGTCTTCTGAGGAGTGACTGGTGGGTTTGAACCTCCAGCCTTGTGGATATGGGCCCCCATAAACAACTCGCTGACACATTACAACAACAACAACAACAAATAGCTGATTGACAACACTGCCGTCTCGTGGTCATATCCTTTTTCTTGCCTCAGCCTTGAACACCCTGGAACTTGCCACACTGGCACAGGTCAGCATGGCACAGCTGGGCAGCAGGATCAGAGCTCACCACCAGGCTCGCGTGTAGTGTGCTGGGCACACACTGGGGAGCAAGATTTAGGACGGGGCACAGCAGGGAGCAAAGGCCGGGCCCCAACTGGTTCTGCCTCTTCTCCCCTGTAAAGGCAGGGACCAACTGTGAGAGGGTTTGGAGCAGGACGGAAGCTGACATTTACAAAGCCCTTGGCCTAATTGTCATCAAGGGTGTGTTTCAGAAACAACCTTTTGCAGGTGATTTATACTCAAAACTCACTGTTTATTTAACAAGTTTTATGAATTCATTTTTTCCACACTATTGAAAAACGTAGTCCTGTATTTGTGTTGTAAGGCATTTGGCTGCTAACCAGAAGGTCAGCAGTTCAAAGCCAGCAGCTGCTCCGTGGGAGGAGGGTGAGGCAGTCTCCTTCCGTAAAGATTTACTGCCTTGGAACCCTGTGGGCGTCCTGTGAGTCAGAATCGACCCGATGGCAGTGCCTTGGCATTTGTGTTAAGTCCAGTACAAGTGAG
>NW_006922971.1:59015-62419 GCF_000298275.1 Orycteropus afer afer | reverse complement strand
GTGGGCGTCCTGTGAGTCAGAATCGACCCGATGGCAGTGCCTTGGCATTTGTGTTAAGTCCAGTACAAGTGAGTATATGAATAAATCATATTGAAATTGTCACTGTCATCGTGTATACCATTCTTGCTGCTGTGCCAGTCCTGTTTCGTGCTCTGGAAATGAAGCCATTACACAGATCTTGATACTGCAGTAGATTTGTCCCCAAATATTCTACCTGTTCCTCCTGGAGCGGCTACACTGTGCCCTTGCTGAAGGAGTCGCGTGCTCCATGGTCGCTGTGAGTTGCATTTGAGCGTAGAAGTGCCTTTCTGGGCAGTGACATGTCTCTCAACGTGCTCTGCAGGGACAGTCTCCAGAGAGGAAGGAAGAAGCCTGGCTGGTTGGCTGGCCCGCTGTTGAGAGAAACCAGAGATGTAATAGCAGTCGTGTAAGCAGGGGCTGAGGGTTGGAAAACTGTCTTTATCTGTAACTGCAAGGTTCAAACTGTGTGTGTGAGAGAGAGAGTATGCGTGAGGACTAAGCGCTTACCCTTCTTGGGGTATAGTTCTCGTTTTTCTTTATTCTTGAATTGCTTTCAAATCAAAGGTATGCTATAGTGGAGAACTTTGTGCTCCGAGCTACACACGTAAAAATTAACCAGGTTATGGGAGTTGCCTGCTTTCACTAATGGATCACCTGTGCTGCCCTTCCTAGGAAATGAAGCAACACTTGCTAGGTTGGAGGGACCAGGCAATGGGGTGGGTGGGCCCTAATGCCAGTGCTTTCAGCTCGCCTGCACCCCCACCCCATCCATTTAAGCCAAGGGGGAGAATATGAATCAATTGTGAACCAAACAGTTTTTGAGTGTATTGTAAGGGCTTTTTTTTTTTTTTTAATGTTTCTAGCACCACAGCTTGATAGAGAAAAATATTCACAAAGCCCCTTCCATTTTGAAGAGAACATCTGTAAAATTGGGTCAGCAGATGCGTCACACGTTGGCATGGGAGATAAAATAGAACTTTTGCCTTGTCTGAACTTCACAGCGACAGGGAAGAGCTTTGTTTCCCTGTCGCGCACTTGGATTTGTGCCTGGTGGCTTTGATCCCTCCTCACCGCCCCAGCCCCTGACAGCCCAAGGGCGTGGCCGTCACCTCGCCAAAGGAACGGGCTCAGCCAGGCTGTGGAGACGGCGCGTGGTTCCTCGGCCGACCACTGGAGGGCACGGTAGCACCAAGAACGCACCGAGGGCGTCCAGCTGGCGGAGGGGCCTGTCTCCAAGGAGTCTTGACTTCTCCAATTCTAGTCCAGGATTGAAAAGACACTGTTATGAATTAGGGAGAGTGCGATCCTCGGTAGACGGAGCTCGCGTCTCGGATCCCCTGGGGGTGTTTTCTAACCGCTTTCCGAGCCATTTCCTTTTTCTGGGACCGGGTCTCATTTGCATCCCGCGAGACAGGGACTTTCTGTACGGTGCGAACGTCCTCCAAAAATGACACAAGAGGAAGAGATGGTGCAGTTGCAGTCTGTACAATTTACTCCCAAATATGACCCTGGCGGCAGGTGGCAGGTAACACTAGACGGTGGCCAGTTCGATGGAATTTCGGATAAACAAGGAATTCTTTTTCAGTGTAAGAATGTCCCAGAGATCACCTAGGTCGTACTTACACCAAACCACCAAACGGTTATTTGTTGTTTATCTGAAACCCCACCTTCGCTGGGCGCCCTGGGTTGTTACTTGCTAACTCAGGCGGGGTGACTCGGGGGCGAACTGGGAGACACAGAGCTCCCTGACCAGGTGGGTGGTCATGAGGGCCACGTGTGCAGAGAACACCCAGGCTCCGCGACCACGGAGGAACCTCTTTTTTCCCCTAGAAGTGGTAACTGGAGGGAATGTCTCTTCGCTACGCCCTACACCCCCAGACGCCCCCAGCTTTCTCCCGAGGGTGTGTGGGAGCTGCGGCACGGCTCTGCAGACACCAGTTTGCTGACCTCTGGCGCGCCGCTCCCAGCGACTATCCCCAGTCCCAGCGCAAAGCCGAGACCAGCTCCGTTGAGTTCAACTGGTGGTGACTGTGGCGTGGCTGTGAGAGGCCCCGGTGCGCGCTCGCTGCGCAAACGCAAGCCCTGCGTCGGCGAGTTCAGCCCTGGTGAATGGCTGGTCTGCAGCACATTCATCTCTGGGCAGCCAGAAGAGTGGGGGGGGGGGGGGTTGGCAAAGGGTCATTATGGGTGGCACAGGAGTCCCCGGGCGGTGCAAACGCTTAAGCACTCAACTACTAACCAAAAGGTTGGCGGTTTGAATCCATGCAGTGGTTCTCTGAAGAAAGGCCTGGTGACCTTTTTTTTTTTTTTTTTTTTTTTTTTAACATTTTATTGTGATTCAGGTGTGATTTTACAAAGCAGATTCGTTTCACATGCAACAGTTCACACACGTTTTATTTCATGACACTGACTACAATCCCCACAGTGCAACAACTCTCCTCCCACCTCTTCCAGTCCTTACCCCTTCCCTGCGTCCTTAACTATGACTTCCTGTTGCCTAGCTTTCTCCCTGTGCAAGCACTTACTGTCTCATCTCCAGGGCTGATTGTTCTGAGGCGTGCATCCCTGGGGTGTAGTGCAGCTCTGAGGCCTGTCTGTGGTTTGGCTGAGAGTTGAGCTACTAGAGCGAGTCCATTTCCAGGCTGGAAGGGTGACTTAGGGCCATAGTCTTGGGGGTTTCACCAGGCTCTATCTGACCGGTAGTCCTCTCTGGAGACCTACTTCTGAAAGGTCACAGCCATTGAAAACCCTATGGAGCACAGCTCTACTGACCCACGTGAGGCTGCCATGAGTCAGAATGGACTCAGCAACTTGATTGGTTTGGTTTTCTCAGCACTTAGAATGGGGCCAGGCACAAGGCAAGTACTTGCCAAGAAACTGTTGCACCACTTAGTGATCACTGTTTGAGAGCTTGCAAGAGAAACCACGAGGAATGGGAATGTGCCTTGAATTTGGAGCCGGAATTCTGGCTCTACCACAGACTAGCTGTGTGACTTTGGGTAAGTGCATTAACCTCTCTGAGCCATAATTGGTTTCCTTGTGTGTAAAAGAGGGATGATATGTTCTGCCTATGTCCTCGCATTATCACTGATAGGATCAGACCATGGGAAGTGTCAAGACTGTCCAAACCCAAAGCATCAGAGTGGTTATGTGGCTGCACTTGGACAGCCCTTGACCTTGGGCATGCCACCCAGGGGGTCAGGGAAACAAGGATGCTGAGATTAGCAAATCTGAGTCTTTCCAATCCCAGTGGGAGGAGAGCTGGATTTGGTTCCTGCCTACGGTTTGCTGACCTGGTGCCCCTCTCCTGCGAAGAGGTATGCGGTGGCCGGAGAGAGCATGCACCGAGTCTTGTTCACCAAAGCGTTTCTTCTGTTGCAGCC
>NW_006922971.1:51511-58125 GCF_000298275.1 Orycteropus afer afer | reverse complement strand
AAACCCACTGCTGCCGAGTCGGCCACGACTCATAGCAACCCCTCCTTGGGTTTCTGAGGCTGTATCACTACGGAAGTAGTTCGTCCAACCTTCCTTCCGAGGAGTGGCTGTGGCTGGTGGGTTTGAACCACCTTCTGGTTAGCAGTCAAGTGCCTTAGGCACTATGCCGCTAGAGCTCCCTGGCAGCCACTAGTAACAGAAAAAATGTGGTGATGTATTTCAGAAAGCTTTTGAATACAGCCCAGAATGGGGATGGCAAATAGGTTTCTTTTTGCACATCAAGCCCTATTGACTCCAAAAAGCTGCCAAGAGTGTGCATTTAGGGGGTTTCTGAGGCTGCAGCCGGGCACAGTGTGTGCCATGGACACAGGAAGGGGAGTGGTAGGTGTGTGTTTGCCAAATCTTCGTAGGTGGATATTTGTTTGCTTCCTCTTCATGCCGTGAATGAAGGAGGGATATTGCACATTAAATAGTAGGAGCTAACTGCACACATGACACTGGACAGAAGAAATTGACAACAGGCTATGTATGCTCATAGCCTGGGGAATAGAACATGGCATGTCATACGGGACCACATATGGGTAGCATATGGGAATAGCATGAACAAGCAGGGGCTGTGGGAGGCAGACTTTGTAGTAATAAGAGGATGGGGTGACCCATCCGTGGGAGGATGTGGTTGGCTTGCTTGAATAATTCCACAGGCTGGCAGGGAAGTGAAACTTACCAGGTTAAGGATGGATGGAGTGCAGCTAGTCTGGTCGATAGCGGAACTAGCCAGGTGGAGAGCCTTTCCCATTGGGCAGGAGCAGATATGGCAAGAACAGCAAGACAGCAGAGGAGAGGGGAACAATAGGCACGGGCAGCCTGTTGCAGGGGAGCCCCTGGTTAGACTTTTGGGCCCCAGTGATGCTCAAAGATGGCAAGGTAACACTTCGTACTGCATCTTAATTTCAGGCTGTATGTTATGGTGGAAACATCGCCAGTCATGAGGTATGGCTTTCAGTCTGAACTCTACATCTAAGTAGTATTGTGACGTCAGCAAGTCACTTAGCTGTCCTTGGCATGGACTCTCTACCTGTAAAACAGAGGCTTACTTACGGCTCCCTCAGAAGCAGACCTTGAGACCCAGATTTGGGTACAAGCAGTTTACTTAGGAGGGCGTCTCAGGAAAGTCCTGTAGAGGACTGGAGACATGAGGCAGAGAAGGAGAAGCAACCAGTAAATGGTGTGACACCAGTCAGTTAATCAAACCCTTCTGGGGACTTCTGTCATAAGAGTAGAGCATGCGCCTCAGAATTATCCTGCCCGAGGGGTGAAGGAGCTTGGGTGCTCGTACACCAACTCCCGTCAGTCCCATGTGGGTTCAGAGCTGCTCCCGGGGTAGGTGAGGGCAGTTAATCCCCTGACCTTACAGCGCTGCTAGGTGGACAGGTGGAGCAGACACTAGTGGCCATAGAAAGCTCACAGGCCAAGAGACCCAAGTGCTGGCAGTTGGAAGTTGGGTCAGTGTGCATGGAAATGCTAAAGACCAAGGGACGTGGGGAGGGCACAAAAAGGGTCTGCAAAAATAGCAATTGAGAACGTTCTCCTTCGGAATTTTAGCAGTAAAATGAGAAAATAGACATGAACACACTAGAATTTCAGTGTTTATAAATGAAATCTAATTAGCAATTTAACTAAAAAGCTAGAAACTTTAACATAAGAGTAGTCCATTTAATCAAGATTGTAATGACAGATGCCATGCCAGGCTAGTTCCTATTCAGCCTTCTAGTCTCAAGGAGAATGCCAGATTTTCTGGAAAGTTTCTGTTTTTTCTGGTCAGGTTTCTTGTTACACATTCTCAAAGCACACTATTCTTTTCCTTCAAAACATTTATGACCTCCCTGAGGGAGGGAGCCCGATCTTTCTTTCTTGCTGCTAATTCCCCAATACCTAGCAAAGAACCTAGAGCCTAGTAGATGCTCAATAAATATTTGATGTATAAATGAAAGGAGATGTAGCAGAAAACCTTTCTTGGAATCCATTGTAATCCACACACTGTTGTTGTTAACTGCTGTCAAGTTGGCTCTAATTCACGCCCAGTCCCGCTCCATCTTCATGATCCTTAGTATGTTGGAGTCCATAGTGTGACTGTTGTGTCATTCTATCTCATTGATGGTTTCTCTGGTTTTTGCTGACTGAAGTGATAATAATGATTTTTATCAACTTAGAAATTGTCCTAAGTGAATAGGTGCTATTAAAGTACTTGAGGAAGATTACTTCCTGAAGTACATTGTCTGCTTCCTGAAATGATGTGTACAACTATCAATTCTCTTGGAGAACTCTTTCATCAAAGATAGTCTGTATCAGTTTCTGTGGGCTATCTTAGGCTGTGGTGACAAACACCCCCTCACATCTTAGTGACGTGATACAACAAAGTTACCTTTTTCATTCATATTACTTGTCCAGGGCACGTCAGCAGGGGCTTTGCTTCTGAGTAGTTCAGGGGATGTGGAGGCTCTTTTGTCAACATTTGCTTCAGTGACTGCCATGGCAGGGGACAAGGAACATGGAGCATTATGCATTGCTTCTTGAAGCTTCTACCACAATGTAACATGGTCACATGGGCACCCACACTTAGCTTCTAGGGGGACGAGTTCTCAGAAAGAGGACTGGAAATATTTAGGGAACAGCTTTAATGATGTAGAGGCCAAGGTGAATTCCACTGGACCACCGCTGCCCTCCTGACACCTTAGATATTCTAGTTCTTCATTGAAATCACAGAACTGGAAGTGATGGCAGTGCTTGTCTGGTGAGGGCCTGCCTTCTGCTGGTGACTCTCCAGGACAGATGGCCAAGAGTCCCATTTTGAGGGCCTGGGAATAATATGTTTTGTAATTAATCCTAACTCTTTCTGTTAATTGCGTGTTTGCCTTCTCTTGTTCAGGCAGACTCCTATTTTGACTGACTCTGGTGAGAATGTAATGCCATTGTTTCTATGTTCATACAATGAGATGGTCACTGGTTTGGGAGCCACTGACTTGTGGGATAACCCTGAAGAAGTCATTCCATGTCTTTGGACTTCGTTTGCCATATGTGAAATGGAGGAGGGGTTGTACTGGCTGGTCTCAGAAAGCCTATGCAGCTTTAGTGTTGTTGGGTTTGGTAACTCCTGACATCCCATCAAAGGCCCCTTGCTAGTCACACTTTGTTCATGGAGACACCACCAATTCTGCTTGGTCTAGAGACCTCTTAAAATAGGTCCTCAAAATGCCTTTTCCTTAGGAGGCAAATACGACAAAGACATTGGTCTTAGGTGAAGTACCTTGCACGGAGCCTGTCATGGAGAGCTATCTGGTGGAGTTCTTACTTGGGCATGGAGTTTATTGATTTTTCTAGCCTGAGAGGTAGGGAAAAGATAATAGGGTTATATCCAGCTTTTTGGTTTAGGTAATTGGGTACATGATGGAGTCATTCTTTGAGACAGAGGAAAAAGAAGAGGGAAGATGGTGATGATTTGGACACATTGAATTTGAGATGCCTACGGGACCTTTTAGTGGGAGATATTCCACAGTCTAATAGAAAATTTTGTGTCTGTACGGTAAATCACATCCATTTTTATCATCTTACTTTATTTTCATACCAGCTCTATAATATTATTTCCATCTGTGGTGCAGTGAATGCCTTAATATGGCACTTCTAGCCATAGTCTTTGTAACTCCCACCAAATGACTGGGTAGGACTATGCAAATGTGAGGTGCTTGAGGCTGACCAAGGGGATTAGACAGCTTGCTAATAATGTACATAAGGGGCATGGCACCCTTGTGTGGGTAAGACCATAGAAATATATATTATGGAACCCTAATATTGGGACCCATCACTCATCTGTTAGTTTGTCATACTGTGGTGGCTTGTGTGTTGCTGTGAGGCTGGAGGCTATGCCACTGGTATTTCAAACACCAGCAGGGTCCCCCATGGTGGACAGATTTTAGTGGAGCTTCCAGAGTGAGAGAGACTGGGAAGAAGGACAGGGCCATCCACTTCTGAAAGAATTTGCCACTGAAAACCTTATGAATGGCAGTGAAACATTGTCCGATATATTACTGGAAAACTTTATGAAGAGCCATGAAACAGTGTCCCACACGGTGCTGGAAGATGAGCCCCTCAGGTTGGAAGGCACTGGGGAAGAGCTACCTCCTCAAAGTTGAATTGGCCTCAGTGACGTGGATGGAGTCAAACTTTTGCGACCTCCATTTTCTAATGAAGCATGACTCACAATGAGAAGAAACAGCTGCAAAGATTCATTAATAATCAGAACATGGAATGTACGAAGTTTGAATCTAGGAAAATTGGAAACTGCCAAAAATGAAATGGAATGGATAAAGATTGATACCCTAGGCATTAGTGAGCTGACATGGACTAGTATTGGGCATTTTAAAGCTGACAATCATATAAGGTACTATGCTGGAAATGACAAATTGAAGAGGAATGGTGTCATGTTCATCATCACAAAAAATATTTCAAGATCTATCCTGAAGTACAATGCTGTCAGTGATAGGATAATATCCATACACCGACAAAGAAGACCAGTTAATACTACTATTATTCAAATTTGCACACCAACCACTGAAGCCAAAGATGAAGAAATTGAATATTTTTTCCAACTTTTGGAGTCTGAAGTTGACTAAAAATGCAATAAAGAGATATTGATAATTATTGCTGATTGGAACACAAAAGTTGGAAATGAAGAATCATCTAAAAGCAAACTAAACTCACTGCTGTCGACCCCTCCTTGGATTTCTGAGGTGGTATCTCTAGTTGGAAAATATGGCCTTGGTGATAGAAATGACACCAGAAATCATATGTTAGAATTTTGCAAGACCAATGACTTATTCATTGCAAATAACCTTTTTCCACAATATAAACAGTGGCTACACACATGGACCTCACCAGATGGAATACACAGAAATCAGATCGACTACATCTGTGGAAAGAGGTGATGGAGAAACTCAATATCATCCTTCAAAACAAGGCCAGGAGCTGACTATGGAACAGACCATCAATTGCTCATATGCAAGTTCAAGTTGACAATTAAGAAAATCAAATTAAGTCCATGAGAGCCCAAATATATCAGGTGATTATATCCCACCTGAATTTAGAGACCATCCAAAGAATTAATTTGATGCATCGAACACCAATGACCAGATGAGTTGTGGGATGACATCAAGAGCATCAGACATGTGAAAAGCAAATGGTCATTAAAAAGACAGGAAGGGAAGAAAAGACCAATTCGATATCAGAAGAGACTGAAATTTGTTCTTGAAAGGAGAGTAGCTAAAGCAAATGGAAGAAATGATGAAATAAAAGATCTGAACAGAAGATTTGAAAGGGTAGCTCGAGAGGACAAAGTAAAGTATTATGATGAAAAGTGCAAAGACCTGGACTTAGAAAACCAAAAGGGAAAAACACACTAGGCATTTTTGAAGTTGAAAGAACTGAAAAATTTCAAACCTCGAGTTGCAATATTGAAGGATTCTATGGGCAAAATATTGAATCATGCAGGAAGCATCAAAAGAAGATGGAAGGAAAACACAGAGTCACTGTATGAAATACAGAGTCAGTGTCCAACTAGAGCCAATGGTGCTGAAGGAAGAAGTCCAAGCTGCACTGAAGGAATTGGTGAAAAACAAGTCTCCGGGAATTGATGAAACACTCATTGAAATGTTTTAACAAATGCATGCCCCACTGGAGGTCCTTGCTTACTCGTTTATGGAAAGAAATTTGGAAGACACACCTGGCCAACTGACTGAAAGAGACTGGTATTTGTGCCCATTTCAAAGAAAGGTGATCCAACAGAATACGGAAATTATCAAGCAATACCATACACAAGTAAAATTTTGCTGAAGATGATTTAAAGATGCTTGCAGCAGTATATTGACATGGAACTTCCATAAATGCAAGCTGGATTCAGAAGAGGATGTGGCTTGGGGGATATCATTGCTGATGTCAGATGGATCTTGGCTGAAAGCAGAGAATACCAGGAAGTGTTTGCTTGTGTTTTAGTGACTATGCAAGAGCATTCGATTGTGTGGATCATAACAAATTATAAATAACATTGAGAAGAATGGGAATTCCAGAACACTTAATTGTGCTCATGAGGAACCTGTACATAGATCAGGAGGCTGTTGTTAGAACAGAACAAGGGTTAGGGAAAGGTGTGGGTCAGGGTTGTGTCCTTTCATCATACTTATTCAATCTGTATGCTGAGCAAGTAATCTGAGAAGCTGAACTATATGAAGAGTAAAACGGCATCAGGATTGGAGGAAGAACCATTAACAACGTGCAATATGCAGATGTCACAACCTTCCTGGCTGAAAGTGAAGATAACTTGAAGCACTTACTCATGAAGATGTAAAAATATAGTCTTCAGTATGGATTACACCTCAACATAAAGAAAACAACAATCCTCACAACCAGACCAATAAGCAGCATCATGATAAACAGAGAAAAGATTGAAGTTGTCAGGGATTTCATTTTACTTGCATCCACAGTCAACACCCATGGCAGCAGCAGTTAGTAAATCAGACATCATATTGCACTTAGCAAGTATGCTGCAAAAGAGCTCTTTAAAGTGT
>NW_006922971.1:37645-50381 GCF_000298275.1 Orycteropus afer afer | reverse complement strand
GCATAGTGCCTAAGGCACTTGACTGCTAACCAGAAGGCTGGTGGTTCAAACCCGCCAGCCACACCTTGGAAGGAAGGTTGGGCAATCCACTTCCGTAGTGATACTGCCTCGGAAACCCAGGGAGGGGTCGCTATGAGTCAGGTCTGACTCGATGGCACACAACAACAACAACAACTTCCCTAATAAACTGCGTCATGAGTATTGTGTGTGACTTCTGTGTGGCCATTGCAGTGAATTATTGAACCCAGCAGAGAAGTAGAGAGTGCTGTGGGAGGGATGTTTGGTGAAGGTGTGGCTGCCCTCTGCCTCATAGGAGTCAGTCTTCGGCTGTTGATGTCGATGTTGATCTGCCTGCACCTTCCCCCTTGTGAAGTTAGAGGAGGTCAGATGCCACCCCCATACCATTTTGATGCCATCTGATAGATAATTTGTAAGTATTATTCACATTTGAGGGAGAAGGAAGCCAAAGAGGCTATATCAAGGAAAACAAGGTAATGGATGGGAAAGCAACTTATCCACACACAGGAGGAAGGCTGTGCATGCGAAGGTGGCGGCAGAGATTTGGAGTGATACATCTGTAAGCTAAGGAACGTCAAGGATTGTGGGAAATCCCGGGAGGCTAGGAGAGAGGTAAGGAACAGATTGTCCTTCAGAGCCCTGAGAAGGAATCAACGTGGAAGACCCTGATCTTGGACTCCCACCCTCCAGAAGTGAGACAATAGATCTGTGTCCTTTTAAGCTAGATGCTTTGAGGTACTTAGCTAAGACAGCTACAGGAAAATAATAGACCAGCTTTTCCCCAGCCTGACTCACCCTCCACCCAGCACCACTTTCTCCACTCTCCTCTCAATGTCCTGCAACTTTGATTCAGAAATGAAGTCTTAGGAATGAGGTTTGGTAACAAACAGCCAAGATAGAGTCAAACCAGTGACCTCAAGGGGAAATAATTTTTTTGAATGACTTTTTTTTTCTTTCAAGTTTTCAAAGGGACTGGTACTGTACTGTTTTCATTTCACACACCACCAATTTACATCTTCAAAAGCTGGAAAACGTCAACACCTTAGGAAAATCGAGTGTCAGATACGTGGCCATCTGTTCACCTGCAGCAGCAGTTATCACAGAGCAAATTGTCCTCTTCTGGCCTCGGCCATCATCCAGTTTCATGTGTAAGACCACGTGACTTAGGGCCATCTTCAGCCTTCTTAGCTCCGTGTAACCTAAAGCCCAGCCAGCACATTCCCCGAACTAGGCTGTTAATAAAACCAGAAACACGTTTCAACCGAAGGTCCACAATGAAGGCGTTGTTTTGCGCTGGGGCGAGACAGGCGGAGGAGCTCAGCGTCCCACTGCGGGGTAACACCTTCAATGAGGCTTTGCTCTCCGGCCCAGGCCCCCGGGATGGGAGTCAGCATTCCACAGGTATTTCCTGAGGCCCCTTGCCCTGTTCCCTCTCAACGTGTGCATTCATGGCCAGCTCGCTTATCCTGCCTGCCACCTTGGGCTGATGAAAATGTTACTTTGACTTATGGCTTGAGCACTTCCTCAGAAAGTTGGGGACCCCAAGTGAGTTCTACCCCTAACTTTTCTCCATGGAAAGGTTTTTATTGTTTATAGTCTGTGAATTTTGGATGGCAGCCAATGCTGAAGCCGAGAGGAAGCCTTTCTCTGTGGGGTTTTGCTGCCTCCACCAAACACCACCGTGATAAATATGTGATGTTATTATCAGTATATTTGACTGTACAGAAAAGCTTTCTGTGCCTGAGAGCACGTCGGTGTCATTTGCAAGTCCATACATTGTTCTATGCTGATAATTAGCCGTTATGTTTTCATTGACTTCTTATGAGATTAATGTATCCTCTTTTTCAGCCCTAATATGTCATGGTAAAGAAAATCCAGACTGTTTTGGACTGAACAGAGCTAGCCTTCCACCACACCTCTTCTAACTCAAGGAAGATGGGCCTATTGTATACTAAGACCTGGTGTACGTAATCCACAAACTGACCTGTGGGATAAGGAAGAGACAGAAGAATCATTTGCTTTTGTGGATAACTGAGGGTGGTGGTTAAATCTTTTCAGACAATCTTTAGAAAGAACAGATGTGCTCACGGCTGACACGATTTAGGCACTGCATTGTGAGGTTTGGTGCGATGATGGCAATGCCATCTAGGGGTGACGGTTGGTGGCCGGCAGAGTTTCTTAATCCAAAAACCAAAAGCCATTGCCCTCAAGTTGCTTCTGACTCATGCTGACCCCGTGTACTTCAGAGGAGGCCTCTGCCCCACAGCGTTTTGAAGAGCTGTAATCTTATGGAAGTAGACTGCAGGGCTCCACTCTGTGGCTTCAAACTGCCAACGTTCTGGTTAGTAGCTGAGCACAAAGCACCGAATTTCTCAAGGGCAGAAATGATTCTTCTGAACCTTTTTTTAGTCGTGGATAATTTTGGGAATCTGAGAGAATCTGTGGTTTGCTCCACCCCACCGTGCTCATGGGCACATAAACACACATTTCTACTTACTATTTCAGGCAGTTTATTAAACTTCTCAAGACCTCCTGAAAGACCACGGACTCTGGTTAAAGACTCCACTTCTGGGGTCTGAGTCTCGGCTTCGAACAGTCTCAGGGCCCCGGGATTGAGGATAGACTCATGCTAAATGAAATGCCAGAGCAGTGATGCATGTATAAGGCAAAAGTAAAAATAGATTATAAGAGGCTTCCCTTTTTCCAGTAGCCTCCTTCTCGGTATCCAGAGGCTGGGAAGCAGAATCATTCACCCAAGTATTGCTTGGTGAATAAAGAATCAAAACATGGTTATGTGAGTGGCTGAAGAGGGGAGCTTGTTCATGGAGCTTGGTGACTCATCCTTGCCCCTGAGCAAAGATCATCTCAGTGACCCTAGATCCAGGATTTCTTTTCTGCATCACCTTACACCTTACAACTTCTTTGAACTTGATTTTGTATTCTGTTCGGCCCCCAGTGTTGACATACTCATTTTTAGGCAGTACCTGTTTGCTTGGGCCCTGAAGCCATTTTTATTGCCTCCAATTATGGGATGCCCATAGTCTTAGCCAATAGCCCATAGGGCAGGGGATGGACCTAATCAGTGTTTTTTTGTTTGGTTTTGTTTATTTATATATTTATTTATTTTTGCCTCCAGCTATCCTAGGAGATCACAAGAAAACTAGAAGTGGCTCCTGGAAATTTAATTCTGTTAGTGGCAACCATGTTTCCTTTGCAGCTGCACTTTGGAGGGAGGGGACAGCAGTTGTCAAGGCCGAAAAATTCCCAAGTTCAAGCCCCTGTTAGGGGATTTTTGAATTATATTCAGAAAAATTTTACTTGCATGTGATATTAATGTTATCGTTTGATAATTTCCACATTCTGTTGGATCACCTTTTTTTTTGTTTTGTTTTTTTTTGGAATGGACACAAATATGGATCTCCCTGTCAGGAGGCCATGATTCACTATGTCCCCTGAATGGCTGATTCAGAGAGTACATATGCATATTTTAGTGTTGTCCATTTATTCTTAGAACCATATTTCCAGCCACTCTACCAAAAATCTGTCTGTTCAGTGTGACCCCACTGACTTCCATATTTGAAGACTCAAGGAGGTCTGCAGATGGAGTAGTTGAATGTCAACTTCAAGAGTTGTTATGGATCGAATTGTATCCTCCCAATATATAGGTCAGAATCACAGAGTCTCTCTACCAAAAAGAATTGGTCAATGTTCATCCATTTCAGGAGGTGGCACATGATCAAGAACCAATGGTATTGAAGGAAGATGTCAAAGCTGCATTGAAGGAACTGGTGAAGAACAAGGATCCAGGAATTGACAGAATACCCATTGAGATGTTTCAACAAACAGATGCCCCATTGGAGGCACTCACTCCCTTATTCCAAGAGATTTGGAAGACAGCTACCTGGTGAACTGACTGGAAGAGATCCATATTTGTACCCATTCCAAAGAAAGGTGATCTCACAGAATGTGGAAGTTATTGAACAATATCATTAATATCACATGCAAGTAAAATCTTACTGAAGATAATTCAAAAACAGTTGCAGCAGTATATTGACAGAGAACTTCCAGAAATGCAAGCTGGATTCAGAAGAGGATATGGAACGAGGGATATCATTGCTGATGTCAGATGGATCTCGGCTGAAAGCAAAGAATACCAGAAAGATGTTTACTTGTGTTTTACTGACTGAAAAGGCATTTGATTGTGTGGATCATGACAAATTATGGATAACACTGAAAACAATGGGGATTCCAGAACACTTAATTGCGCTCATGAGGAATCTGTACATAGACCAGGAGGCTGTCATTACAACAGAACAAGGGGACACAGCATGGTTTGAAATCAACAAAGGTGAGTGTCAGATGATATTTGGCAGATGATATTTCTACATATGTCTTTGTAAGTGTTGTAGGAATGTCCACATATATAATAGAGCTAACAAGGGGCAAAGTTATGATAATTTCTTAGCCACAGCCAACCACCCTAAGGGAGCAAGTAGTTGGACCTGTGGGCTCAGGACCATGGTCTCAGAGGATATCAAGCTCAACTGGCATAACATAGTACACAAAAACATTGTTCTACATCCTACTTTGGTGAGTAGTGACTGGGGTGTTAAAAGCCTGCAAGCAGCCATCTAGGTGCAACAATGGATCTTGCCTTATCCAGAGCAAAGAATGAAGAAAACCAAAGACGCATGGAAACAACTAGTCCAAGGGACTAGTAGACCATGAGAACCTCAGCCTATATGACTATGAGACCAGAAGAACTAGATGGTGCCTGGCTACCACTGTCAACCGCTCAGAGGGGGATCTATGTGGAACAAAACTCTAAAAAAAAAAAGACCAGGTTTGCTGGTCTGATAGAACTTGGCAAGACCCCTGAGACTATGACCCCTAGTTACCCTTCAGGTCTGGAACAGAACTCACTCATGTGGCTTTCAGCCAAACAATAGACAGGCATATAAGCTGAACATTTACATCAGATAGATACACTCCTTGGAGTGATCCATCCTGGGAGAACAGAGGGGCAGTGTTTGCACAGGGAGATAGTTGGGGTGGAGGGGAGTATATGGGAGAGAAGGACACAGGGAAGAGGTAACTATGGGGGAGGAAGTGGGAAGAGAGCTGTTACATTGTGGGGACTGCAGTCAATGCCATGAAACAAATGAACTGCTGCACGGAAAATGAATTAGCTTTGTAAACTTTCACCCAAATCACAATAAAAATTAAAAAATAGAATAAAATAAAATCAAGAAAGGTGTGCATGAGTTGTATCCTTGTTTGGAAATAAAATTTTCTTTGCTTTGTTAATCAGATCATATCTAAGTAGGGTGAGCACTAAATCTAATCATTTCTTAATTGTAAAAAGCAGAATGGACACAGAGATGTGCTTGCTCACATACACACACACAACACACACTCACACACACACTCACACAGGATGGAGGAAAGGCGATAAAGACCATGTGAGGATGGTCTACAAACCAAGGAAACAAGGAATGACCAGGACTACCAATAAGGAGGAAAATAACATGACCAAGATCCTGATTTGGACTTTTAACTTCCAGAACTGTGAGACAATACATGTCTGTTCTTTAAAGGCCTCAACTAGGAAATGAAGAGGGGGCCCCATGGCCTTTTTGAACTACTGACATTTGGAGGTTCTCCGATGTCCCAAAATATCCTCATTGACTCACATAAGCTAAGGTGGCAGAAGGACACTATCCTCACTCCCGATGGCCTTTTCTAAAACTTAATGGAACAGAGTTGTTTTGCAGTGCAAAGGCACCTTGTTGTTATCCCTGGGGAGGCAGCCAGCCCCAGCCCAGGCTTTTCTTCACCAAGAGGTAAGTTGGACACTGGAAGGATGATATGTATCTCAGTTTTAAGTCCCTCTCAAAAGTCTGGCAGTTGAGCTGAGGCCTAATATTTCTGACAATAATAGCAACATGTTGCAAACTAGTGACTGGTCCTGGAGCGCAAGGAGCGTCCATAGCACAGGGCACTCATCCCGACGGCACAGCTGTGTATTATCAGTCTTTAACCAAAACCAAATCAAGCTCACTTCCGTCGAGTCGAATCTGACTCATAGCGACCCCTCCTTGGGTTTTGAGGCAGTATCACTACGGAAGTAGATTGCCCAATCTTCCTTCCCAGGAGTGGCTGGTGGGTTTGAACTGCAAGCCTTCTCTTCTTTAGAACAGCCTTTGTTGTTGTTGTTGTTTGTTGTTATGTGCCGTCGAGTCAGCCCTGACTCATAGCGACCCCTCCTTGGGTTTCCGAGGCAGTATCACTACGGAAGTAGGATTGCCCATAGAACAGCCTTATACATCATAAATTTGCCAGTCATTTCCAGTACAATTTTGGTTTGTGTTGGGCAGACCATTTCCGGGATTTTATATGAAATACCTTGCAAGCTGGTGAGACAAGGATGACTGGATTCCACCTTGAAAGAAGGAGAGAAAATGAGTTTTTGTCTTAAGTGATCATTTCTTTGCTATCTCTTGTGCTGCACACCTATCACAAAGCTAATGTCACATTTCCTTGAGTTTGGAGAATTTAAGCAGAATCTTCTCATTTGAGTTGCCATCTGGTGTGCTACTAACAGTCTCAGAGAGTAAGAGGCCATCTGTTAATACTTTTTCCAGGAAGCTTTTTATAGAGCAGTGAAGTGGCAACTCTCAAAAACACATTGTAATGACTACACGGTCTTGGGTATATGTACACGTACAGGCTGAGAGTTTATTTCTACCAACAGCATTTTCTGCCCCTGAGAAGGGACAGAGGAATTGGGGAATATGGCATGTTTGCATGTGAAATGCTCATCTTTAATATGGAGGGAGCCATAAGGTTAACAAGTTATCAACCCTATAAAATTTCAAAAGGGAGATGTAAACACACACCAAAAAGTAATAATACTACTGTGGATAGTCACTTACTATGCACTATGCCAAGTCTTTTTCACACATTTTATCCTAACATTATTCTACGAACTAGCTGCTGTTATGGGAGCTCTGGTGGTATAGTGCCTAAGGCACTTGACTGTTAACCAGAAGGCTAGCAGTTCAAAGCCACTCCTTGGAAGGAAGGTTGGGTGATACTGCCTCAGAAACCCAAGGAGGGGTTGCTGTGAGTCTGGTCTGACTCGACGACATATAACAACAACAACAACAGATACTGTTATTATCTTATTATACATAATATATAATATATATAAGATAGAATTGGTGCTCAGTGGGGTTCATGAGTTGCCCAGAGCACAGAGCCGGTAGTAGCCAGGACTTGAACACAGTTTCCTTGTTCTTCCTTATTTCGTTCTCTCTCTCTCTCTCTCTCTCTCTTTTTTTTTTTTGCACTTCAAAGCCTATATCCTTAAATGACAATTGCTTCTTTCTCACTGTCCTGTGAAACTTAGAGCAGTCTCCTTTTTGTAACCAGCTGAATACCGGCAACTAAACTTTCTAGATATAAGAGTTTCGAGTAGTTTAATCAAGGACAGCTGATGTTTTGTATGTAGGTCTTTCTACTGTTGGGCTGTAAGCCAATCCATTTAAGTGAGTCTATTTCTAGGCCCGAGGGGTAACCTCAGGGTTACCGAGGGTAACCTCACGGTTACTGAGGGGTAATAACTCCAGGGGTAGTCTTGGGAGTTCCACCAGTCCCACTAGTATTTTGGGGGGTGGGGTGGGGAGCAGAATCCAATCCAAGGCTGTACATTGCATTTAGTTGTTAAATCTCCGTAGTCTCGTATACTGAGGGACAGTTACTTATTCTTTATTTTTAATGATTTTGAATCTTTTAAAGAGTACTGGCCATTTATTTTCTAGAAGGTTCTTCAAGTTGATTACATTCAGATTTTGTACTTTTGGCAGGAGCCTCACAGATGGGCCGCTGTGCCCTTCTCAGTGCATCAGGTCAGGAGGCACGAGCCCGTGCTATGCAATAGCCCAGTTCTGGGATACTGGTGATTTTAAGTTCAAGCATTGTCTGCCCGATTTTACCACTGTAAAGTTATGGTTTTTCCTTAGTAATTATAAGTAACTTCTGGGGGATATTTTTTATTTTTTTTAGCCACATATGTAATTTTAATTTTACTAGTTGCCAGATTTGGGGAGCTCTGGTAGCATAGTGCCTAAGGCACTTGACTGTTAACCAGAAGGCTGACGGTTCAAACCCACCAGCCACTCCTTGGAAGGAAGATGGGGATACTGCCTCGGAAACCCAAGGAGGGGTCGCTATGAGTCGGGTCCGACTCGATAGCACTTAACAACAACAACAGCATTTGCCAGATTTTACAAAGTACAAAGAAACAAGTGAATTAAGTAATAAACTTTAACCCAATATGTCCAAAATACCATTTCAACATATAATTAATATGAAATTATTAATTATGTAGGTTACATTCTCTTTGTTGTACTAAGTCTTTGAAATCGGATGTGTGTTTCACACTTCCAGCACTTCTCACTTTGAACGTATTTTGTTATTATTATTATTTTATGATGATTTGGATGGAAGTTTACAGAAAAATATGGAAGGCTTCACGAATTTGCATGTCATCCTTGTGCAGGAGCCACGTCCCTCCCTGTATCGGTCCAGTTTGGGTATATGTGCTGCCGAAGCGAGCACGCGGGGAGGCATTGTGAGACGCTGCGAGTGTCCTGTTTCTCATCTAATGATCATTTTTCCTGAAACATTTATTGCTGTGGTGTTTGCCAAATGGTGAGAGTCTGTGCCCATTATTCCTTCTATACTTATTAATTGGGAGAGATTCCCCTTCTCCTTCATTTTAAAATTATTCTTCAGTTAGTCTTACCACTATGGATTCATATATGTTTATTTTTATACTTTGGGTTATGATCCCTTATACTGTCTGATTCATTTCACTGCTCAGATTATTCCATTGGGCATTTTTTGAAGCTCACTCCTGAGTCCCCTTGGCATGTCCCCATTCCTTTTGCTTTTTGAGCATTTCTTTACTTTCTGGCACTACGAGATGCTCCCAAGCTCATCTTGTACATCTCCCACCGTAGTCCCTTTCTCTAAGGAGACTGTTGTTTAGAAATGAAGATCTAGGTGTGCTCGTTGCTACTGGGCTCGTTGCCCCCAGGCCCTCTCAGTGGACACAGCTGGGAAATAGTTTGGGTTAAGCAATGGTTAAGCACTTGTCTGCTAACCAAAAGGTCAGCGGTTTGAGCCCACCAGCGGCTCCTCAGGAGAAAAGATTACAGCCTAAGGAACCTTATGACAGTTCTCTGTCCCATGGGGCTGCCCTGAGTCAGAATCGACTCTCTAGCACCCAACAGCAGCAATACACATTCGGATGCATAGTGTATGTCCTGCTGAGGAAATGTCCTTATAGTCACACTTTACTAAGACCATTGATCAGGAATGTGTGTGGATTTTATCAAATGTCCTGACACCTATCAAGATAGTTATATGCCTTTCATGTTGTTATGATGAATACTGTTCCTAGATTTCCTAATAATCATACACCAATGTGTACCTAAACTAAAACCTGCCTAATCATGCTATGGGAGCTCTGGTAGCATAGTGCCTAAGGCACTTGACTGCTAACCAGAAGGCTGGCGGTTCAAACCCACCAGCCACTCCTCGGAAGGAAGGTTGGGCAATCCTACTTCCGTAGTGATACTGCCTCGGAAACCCAAGGAGGGGTCGCTATGAGTCGAAAGGACTCGATGGCAGTGAGTTTGGTTTTGGTTAATCATGCTATAGGAGCTCTGGTGGCCCAGTGCCTGAGACATCTGACTACTAACCACAAGGTTGGTGGTTCAAACCCACGAGCCGCTCCGCAGAAGCAAGCCTGGGCAATCTACTTCTGTAAAGATTTACTGCCTCGGAAACCCAATAGGGGGTCGCTATGAGTCGGAATTGACTCAATGGCAGTGGGTTTGTTTTTTGGGTTTGGAGTCATGCTATATGAGCTCTGGTGGCACAGTGGTTAAAGCATTCAGCTGCGAACCTGGTTGGCAGTTCAAACCCACCAGTGGCTCCACAGGAGAAAAATGCGGCAGTCTGCTTCCATAAAGATTGACAGCCTTAGAAACCTTATGGGGCAGTTCTACTCTGTCCCAAAAAGGGTCTCTTTGGGTCGGAATGGACTCAATGGCAGTGGGGTCATCAGGCTATGCTAGTCTTTTCATATTCATTAGAATTCAGGAAACGCTTTGCTAGTGTTTTACTTAGAATTTCGGCTTTCATATTCCTGAATCAGACTGGTTCTGCAGTTCTTGTTTGGGTGCTTTGTTGGGTTTTGGTATCCAGGTCGGCATGGCTGTGTTACTTTCTCAGGGCTTCTGTAACAAAGTGCCACACACTGGGTGGCTTAAAACAGCAGAAATTTATCCTCTCGCAGCTCTGGAGACCAGAAGTCCAAAATCCAAATGTCATTAGGTTTGGCTCCTTCTAGAGGCTCTAGGGCAGAAGCGAGTCCATGCATCTCTCCTGGCGTCTGGTGGTTGTTGGCAGTTTTTGATGTTTCTTGACTTGTAGTCTCTGCCTCCATCTTTATGTGGCCGTTTACCCCCTTTGCGTTTGTGTCCTCTCCTTTGCTTATAAGAACATAGCCAAGGCGTCACTGGATCAAGAGCCCACTCTTAATCCAGGATGATTTTACATAGAAATCCTTATTACATCTACAGAGACTCTGTTCCCAAATACAGTCACATGTTGTGAGGTTCTGGATGGACAGGCGCTTTTTTGGGACACTATTCTCTCGCTCTCTTTTTAAAATTCGGACCCAGAGTTTCTTTTTAGTCATAGTCGTCTACAAGCTGAGTGTGAGCTATTATATATGGCATTTCTCACTTTAAATCAGTGATGGTTGTAGGCATCATATTTCAGTCTTTGGCATTCTTTCCTTATTTAGGCTACTTAGTCCCTTAACCATCTTTATATTTTTTCCCTTGATTAATTGTGTTTTTCTCTTATATAAATCTATAAATCACATCTAATTATATAATTCAAAAGTGTATATATGCCAATCTATACAGCAGGCAGAGTATGTGTATGATATGGATAAGGCTATAAATATTGACATCTGGTGATAAGCTGACATCTGGTGTGTGGTTCTAATTTGTTATTAGTTGGTTTATGTTGATAATTGGTTTATGCTCACTACATAAAATATCACTTATTTTTATTGAAAAAGCACACATTTGTGATGCCTTTAATAGGGCTTCTAATTGGCACTCATCATGTTAAGAAATTGCTCTTTCCACCAGGGGAGTCCCTGGGCAGTGCCAACGGTGACCATGCTGAACTGCACCTTAGAGGTGCCTTGAAAGAAGGGCCTGGCGATCTACTGTGACCCCCACATGGGGTCGCCATGAATTGGGATTGACTCAACAGCAACTGTATTTTAAAAATTTAATATAATTTTAAAACTTTCACCATATGCCGTAGAAAGTCGGCCTCAACGTCCAACCCCGACAGTATCTTCAAAGGGGCCATTTGAACCTGTAAGATGAGTGGACTTTCAGTGGGCAGGCCTAGAGGATAACCAGGGGCTGGGGGAGGTCTGCGGGGAGCGCGTGTGACAGATGAGAAAGGAGGGCAGCTTGTCAGTGGCTGAGGCCAACCGGGAGTGGCTTGGGGAGGGGTAACATACATTGTCTGAAGAGTTTGCAGAAGGACGGTAACCTGGTCAAGCAAGCCCTGTCTTCTTGTGCAGATGCCGCTCGAGTGTCCAGAGCTCTTCTGCTTTCCGTTTGGTTTCTATTCAGCCTGCCATCAATATGAGTGATGCATTTCTTTCAGGAGTATGCCATTCCCAATTTGGAGCCTGAAAAAGGAAATCGAGGCGAGAAACCTGACACTCCTGGAGGCTCGTCTGGCCTGGAGGGGTGTGCGATTCAACCTACTCCCCCTCCCCCCAAAAAAACAAACAAGCAAAAATGCCAAACTCATTGCCATCAAGCCAATTCCAGCTGCTAGCAACCCTGTAGGACAGAGTAGAACTGACCCAAAGGGTTCCCAAGGCTGTAATCTTTTTTTTTTCTTTTAATTGTGATTTGGGTGAAAGTTTACAGAGCAAATTCATTTCCCATACAACAGTTTATACACATACCTTTCATGACCTTTCATGATCCTTGTAGTGTAACAGCTCTCTTCCCACTTCTTCCCTGTAGTTAGCTCTTCCCTGTGTCCTTCTTTCCTATGCGTTCCTGCCCCCTAAGCTATCTCCCTGTGCAAATGCTGCCCTTCTGATCACCCATGGTTGATTGTTCTAAGGAGTGTATCTACCTGGTGTAGTTGTTCACCTTGTAGGCCTGTCTAATGTTTATTGGAAGCCTCAGGAGTGAGTTTATTCCAGGCCCAGAGAGTGACTAGGGGCCAGTCTCAAGGGTTTCACCAGTCTCTATCAAATCATAAGCCTGGTCTTTTTTTTTTTATGATTTTGAGTTTTGTTCCAATCTATCCAGGATCTCCAATTTAAGGCGATAATTTTTATGGACACAGACTACCACATCTCTTTTCCATGGAGCTGCTGGTGGGTTCGAACTGCTGAGCACTTAACCACTGTGCCCCCAGGACTCCCCCACCTTACCCAAGATCTTCTAAACAAAGGAAAGCCAGTTGGAATTCAGAGCCTGAGTTCTGAACTTCCTTTGAACCTTGTCTTGTCACTTTTTAAAAATTTTACATTTTTACTTTTTTTTTTTTTTGCAGTGTCTCCCCCCGCCCCAGTAACCAAACAAAGTTT
>NW_006922971.1:33246-36752 GCF_000298275.1 Orycteropus afer afer | reverse complement strand
AGGGCTCCTAAATTTGCCCCTATTTTTTCCTTGAGGAAATTTATAGTTTTAGGTTTCACGTTTAAGTCTTTGATTCAGCTTGAGTTTGTTTTTGTGTATGGGGTGAGGTATGGGTCTTGTTTCATTTTTCTACAGGTGGATATCCAGTTTTGCCAGCACCATTTGTTAAACAAGAAAATCTTTTCCCCATTTAATGGATTTCAGCCATTTGTCAAAAATCAGCTGATCATAGGTCAATGGATCTATTTCTGGGTTCTCAATTCTGTTGCAATGGTCTATGTGTCTGTCTTTGTACCAATATCAGGCTGTTTTGACTACTGTGGCTGTACAGTAGGTATTGAGATCAGGGAGTGTAAGACCTCCTATTTTGTTCTTCTTCAATAGTGCTTTGCTTATCTGAGAACCCTTTCCTTTCCATATAAAGTTAGTAATTGGTTTTTCCATATTCCTTTTTGTGTGTGTGTGTGTGTGATTTCGGTGAAAGTTTACAGAGCAAATTCATTTTCCATACAGAAGTTCACATACACTTTGTCTCATGACATTGACTGTAATTTACCTCAATGTAACAGCTCCCCTCTCACTTCGTCCCCATAGTTACCTCTTCCTGTGTCCTTCCCTCCCATGCACTCCTGCCCCCCGAACTATTTCTCTGTGCATAAACAGCCCTTCTTTCTCCCATGATTGTTGTCTCCAAGGAGTGTATGTACCTCAGGTAAATGTTCAGCTCATATGCCAGTCTAGTCTCAGAAGTCTCACCAGGATCTATCAAACTAGCAAACCTGGTCTTTTTTTTTAAAATGATTTTTAATTTTTTTCCACATTATTCTTCCATTCTATCTAGGATCTCCTACATAGATCCCCTTCCAAGTGGTTGACAGTGGTAGCTGGGTACCATCTAGTTCTTCTGGTCTCATAGTCATATAGGCTGAGGATCACATGGTCTACTAGTCCCTTGGACTAATTGTTTTCATGCATCTTTGGTTTTCTTTATTCTTCTTTGATATGGACAAGGAGAAACTCATTGTTGTGTCTAGATGGCCACTTGTAAGCTTTTAACACCCCAGTTGCTACTCACCAAAGTAGGATGTGGAATAATATTTTAGTGTGGTATGTTATGCCAATCGAGCTTGATGTTCCCTGCAACCATGGTCCTGAGCTCACAGGTCCAATTACTTTCTCCCTCTGGGTAGCTGGCTGTGGCCAAGAAGCCACCATGACCTTTCCCCTTGTCCAACTTATGGCATTTTTAGTGGCCTCATACATATGCAAAAGCTAGACAATGAATAAGGAAGAATGAAGAAATGATGAATTTGAATTACAGTGTTGGTGAAGAGTACTGAATATACCATGGACCAACAGAAGAATGAAAAAAATGTGTCTTGAAAGAAAAACTGGAGATCCTGAATAGAGTGGGAGGAAAATGTGGAACAAAATTCAAAAACACAAAAATGACCAGAATTCTGATAGAGCCTGGTGGAACCCTTGAGTCTATGGCCCCTAGCTAGCCTTCAGGTCTGGAATTGAACCCACTCTTGTGGCTTCCAGCCAAACAAAAGACAGGCATAAGAGCTGCTGAACATTTATATTTGGTAGACACACTCCTTGGAGAGATCAGTCATGGGAGAATAGAAGGTCTGTGTATGCACAGGGAGAAAGTTTAGGGGACAGGAATGCATGGGAGGGGAGGACACAGGGAAGAGATAACTATGGGGAGGAAGTGGGAAGAGAGCTGTTGCATTGTGGAAAATTGCAGTCAATGCCATGAGACAAAAGTATATGTGAAAATGTATATGGAGAATGAATTTGCTCTTTAAACCTTCACCCAAATCCAATAACATTTTTTAAAAAAATGACCAGAATTACTGGTCAGATGGAGCCTTGTAGAACCCCCAAGACTATGGCCCCGTGTTGCCCTCTGGGCCTAGAATTGGACTCACTCCCAAGGATTGGCTCTCAACCCAACAGTAGACGGACCTACATGCAGAACACCTACCCTAGAGTGATGCAGCCACCTACTCTAGGAAGATACACCCCTTAGAGGGAAAGCTGGACGGACAGGAGTCCATAGTTAAGAAGGGCACAGGGAGGGTAGCCATGGGGAAGCGAGAGGAGGAGAGTATGTTATGGTTGTGGATGGTAATCGTGGTGTGATATCAAATGTACATGAATTGTTGAATGTAAAACAAATTTTGCTCTGTAAATTGGCACCCAATGCACGGTAAAATTTAAAAAAAAAATCTGTCTTGGACAGTGCAGCTAGAATGCTCCTTAGAAGTGGGAATAGCATGACTTTACCTCACTTACTTTGGCCATGTTGTCAGGAGGGACCCGATCCTGGAGCAGGATGTCATGTTTGGTGAAGTAGAGGGTCAGCCAAAATGAAGAAGATCCTCCGTGAGGTGGATTGACGCAGTGGCTGGAACGATGGACTCAAATACACCACCACTTATGAGGTGACACAGGATGGGTCAGCATGTTCTTCTGCTGTACATAAAATCAGCATGTTCAGAGCCGACCGGATGGCCACAACCACCACCAACCCCAAAATACCAAACTCACTGCCGTGAGTTGGACCCGACTCATAGCGACCCCCCTTGGGTATCTGAGGCAGTATCACTACGGAAGTAGATTGCCCCACCTTCCTTCCGAGGAGTGGCTGGTGGGTTTGACCCGCCAGTCTTCCGGTCAGCAGTCCGGTGCCTCAGGCACTGTGCCCCCCCCCCACCCGAGCTCCCACACGCACCAGTGTGCTTCATCTTTACGGTAAACGGAGATGACATCAACTCAGAAACTACTGTGAGCGTGAAATTACGTAATTGATGTAAACCACTTAATGTGGTGAGTAGCTATTATGAGATCGATTTTATAGATGAAGAAACGAGGGCCCCGGAAGGTTAAACAACCTGCCCAGAGTTACCCAGTTAGAAGGTCATAAGGTAGGATTGCAGCCTGGCTGTGCCAGGTTCACAGCCCATGTGCTCCCCACTGACCTATGCTAGAGGAAGGCGGGGTAACCCACGTCGAATGAAGAGACTCTGTATAGTTTGGCAATCCCAGGAGCACATTAAGTTGGCTATTTGGCTGCTGTATTTTGCAAATTATTTTGGTACATGCATAAAACCAATAAAAATGATTACGATTAAGTTTTACAGTCTCCAGAAGAACGATTGCTTAAATTGGGCACAGTGGAGCAGGCGGGGAAGAAGAGAAGAGACAGAGAAGAAAAATGGTAGAGGCCTTCATTTTATTGCCAGGTACCTGTTTTTCAAATTAGACATTCAAGCTTCTCCGCCAGGGCGGTTTGGTGTGTCCGTGTCGGCAGTTTTCTGTGGTTTGGAAAAGACATAAAAAGCTTTTGCTCATCGTGAAATTGTTTTCTCATTCCACCTCCAATAGATCGCCAAGAATGCGATCTGGTACATTCATTGCACAGATGAGTGATCACATTCCTTTGCATAATGCCACATAGTAGAATGTGGGACCAAGTGGAGGCAGCGGCCTCCTAG
>NW_006922971.1:31797-32516 GCF_000298275.1 Orycteropus afer afer | reverse complement strand
ATCTTCTAACTTCTGTGGGGAAACTGAACTTAATCTCACCTCCCTGAGGACTGTTGAAGGATGTGACTCACTGTCTCTGTTGGGGGATGGTAGGAGGTACTGATAAAGCATTATGAGAAAACAGCATGTCAGAGTAAGCCCGATGTAACTCCTAACTTAACTGGTATGTCAGCTGCTTCCTAAAAGTAGGGTAATGGATGTTTAACAACTGTAGCTTAATTCCATATAAACAGAGCTGAAAATCCACTGCAACTTTGCAGCCACTTGCCAGCATCCAGGGTATTTGTTTTGTTCAACAATATTGTTGTCGTTGTTAGTTGCTGCTGAGTCAGCTCTGGCTCGTGGTGGCCTTGTGGACAACAGAACTAAACGTTGCTGGCTCCTGTGCCATCTTCACGATCATGGGTATGGCTGAGTCCATTGTTGTAGCTGTCATGTCAGTCCACCTCACGGAGGGTCTCTTAGTCATCTAATACTACTATAGCAGAAATACCATACGTGAGTAGTTTTAATGAACAGAAATAGATTTTCTCACAGTTTTGGAAGCCAGAAGTCTGAATTCAGGGTGCCAGCTCTTGGGGAAGGCTTTCAGTCTCTTTCAGCTCTGGGGAAGGTCCTTGTCTCCTCAGCTTCTGCTCCCTGGCTCCTTGGTGATCTGCAGGTGGCGTGACATCCGTCTTCCCCCACGTCTGCTTGCTCAATTCTTTTTTTTTTTTTTT
>NW_006922971.1:1353-1968 GCF_000298275.1 Orycteropus afer afer | reverse complement strand
AAAAGAAGAATGTTGTACCTTTTCAGTCTTGCAGGCCCCGAGTATCCTTGGGGTTGTTGGAAAGCAGAACGTGTTCTTAAGCCCCAGAAATCTGCAAGAGCGCTCTCTTTAAATATCCAAAATAGTCAAGCCGCTTTTCAAGCCTACAAAATGGCGGCGCACTCCGGACCGGCAAAAGTCCACAGGACAGACCACCTTTCTCTTCACATTCTCCATTTCTTCCACAGCCACCATGCACATCCTCCGTGCAGGCCCTGGCTAGCAGGGTGATTTTTGGGTTAATTCTTACGTCCTACCACCACTCGGGAATCTCCAAGCTGTGTCGTCTGTGCCGTCAGCGTCGCTCAGGTCACTGCCAGACTGCAGCTACATGTGTCTCCATGTTTGGTATTTTCACGCAAATTCTTCTGCTAGTTGGGGTTTAGTCCACTTTTGTATTCTTCCCTTCAAGGCTCAGGAGTCCAAGATTATCTTCTGTGTCTGTGTTAATTGATTTCCCTTTTCTTTGTTGAAGAGCATCTGTGCAGTCCTTCTGCCTAGTCCGCCATCTGGCCGGAACTCCTGCTCACTTCTTTTTCAATCGTTTTAATATCTCAAAAGAGATGGACTTAAAAC
>NW_006922971.1:0-456 GCF_000298275.1 Orycteropus afer afer | reverse complement strand
AAGGAATGGGGTTAGTCATGAGAAAAAAAAAGGGGGGGGGAAAAAAACTTAAATGGAGGGGGCAGAATATCAACCAGGTACAGGGAAAAGAAAAAAAATGCTGAAAATTAGGACCTGGTAGGGGAAGATTAAGAATAATAATAAAAAGGACAATAGTATTAATAGTATTAATTGGTTTGAAATGGAAAAAGACAAGCAAACTAATCACCGGGAAAAAGAAAGCAAAAATGAAAGAAAAAGTCGGTGGACGACTAGGTACGGCACCCAGGCTCTGTCTGAGCACCCAGACTGTGATGGAGTTCCTGTGGGCCCAGAAGGTAGGTGTGAGTGGGGATGGCCACACCTCTGTTCACCAAGCAGTTGTAGGGTGTAGTAAAAAGAAGAATGTTGTACCTTTTCAGTCTTGCAGGCCCCGAGTATCCTTGGGGTTGTTGGAAAGCAGAACGTGTTCTTAAG
>NW_006922970.1:114368-117463 GCF_000298275.1 Orycteropus afer afer | reverse complement strand
GTGTCCTACGATTTTCAGAAGCTGGCCAGGAGACTATGGTTGTATGGTCTAGAACCAGCATCTACCTAGCCAGATAAGCTCCTGGAAGCTGCTTAAACCTGAATGATGGGTGCAGAGAGAGTCCAGTGCCTGGCTTCCTGGATGCAGATGCACTCTGAGAACAGAGGAGTGGCTTCACATTGGTCACAAATGGAGAGGGTAGTTCTGCCAGCCTGACTCAGGTGGGCACATACCTGCAGGTTAGGTATCTAGTAATCAGGGCCAAGGGGGCTGAAAACCTGTTTTAGGGAGTGGAGTGGAGTGACTAGTGCTCAGCTGTCTCATCGTAACCTGGTTCATATGATTCCCAGCATCATAACTAGGGTGGAAATCACGATCATGCTCACAAAGAAGGCTCTCTGTTGTCATCTCTATGCAGTGCGCTGACGTAACAGGATGCTGGGAGTGTGGTCACTGTCCTGGTGAGCTGGGGCGCTTGTTACATACTGTGTGGGCTCCAGCAGCTATGCTGGCCTCGCTGCCTCACTTTATCAGATTTATGGAAAAGAGTCAGCGGGGCAGAGCACAGTGCCACAGACAGTAAACGGCCACCGAGCAGTGTCTCTTCATTCAGCCCCAGTGTTGGGAACTCCATTTGAGCTGCTAGTGTTTGTACCAATCCTATCTGTATCATGGTGTCCCACACTCTTCCCTCATTTAAAAAAAGAAAGAGGGGGGGTTGGGGGGGGGGGGGGAAAAGGGAGGGAGGGAAGGAGGAAGGGGGGGAGGGGGGGGGGGGGGAAGGAGGGGGGGGGGGGCGGGGGGAGGGGGGGGGGGGATTCTTGGCTTGCCTTTGGGCCTTTTTTTCGTTGGCCCCTTCTTTGGTTTTCCAGGGGGTTTTTTTTCGGGAGTAGATTGCTCAATCTTCCTTTCAAGGAGTGACTGGTGGTTTGAACTGCCAGCCTTCTGGTAGTCAAATGCCTTAGGCACTACATCACCAGAGAATCTCTAGTTCTCTAGTGCTGTGGTAATAGAAACACCACGAGTGAGTGACTTGAACACAGAAATTTATTCTCTCACAATTTAGGAGGACAGAAGTCTGAATTCAGGGAAGTGGCTATGGGAAAAGGCTTTCTCTCTGTGGACTCTGGAAGATCCTTGTTCCATCAGCTTGTTTCCTGGATCCTTGCAGAGTTCCAGGTGTCAATCTTTTCCCACCTCTACTTCTTTTGATACTTGCTTGTTTGATCTCTTTCATATTTCAAAAGAGATTGATTTAAAATTCACTTACACTAATCCTATTTCCTTAACATAACAAACACAACCCATTTCAAACGGGATTATAACCACAAGCATAGAAGTTAGGATTTACAATGCGTATCTTTTGGGACAAAATTCCATCCATAACAGACTTTTCTTAGAATGACTTCTCGGTTCACTTGTATTAACTCCAGCAGATGGTCACACGGAATAGAAGAGCCAGCAGTGCTTGCAGGGTCCATGAAGTAGTCCACTGACCAGTGAATAAGCCTAACACTGCAGGCCCTTGAGAAGTCCAGGCCCAGACCCCTTTGGCTTCTTGCAGAGAACACGCAGGACTCAGGCTGTGTGGTCAACACCGTCAGTCTGACTGTTCCACCAAAGAGCTTGGCTGCTTGGTCACTGACCCTGCTGTGTGTGCTGACATGGCTCCTGGGTCCAGCAAACAAAAATGCAGGACACCCAGGTGAATCTGAATCCCAGAACAACATGAGTGCATGTTGAGTGTAAGAATGCCCCAACATTGAACGGGAAATATGTGTCCTAAACATCCTTCTTTTGTATATTTGAAATGCAAATTTACCTGGGTGCACTGTATTTTTCTGGACATGACCCGAACAGCTACACAGTGCAATCAAGGAAGCACCAGCTTGAGGTGACTGTGGTTGACATACCTGCCTGTGTGGGGCTGAGGAGTTAGGTCCAACCCCAGGGCCCTGGTAGACATGACTGAATGTGAGGGACCTCCTCACTTCACAGCAGGAGTGAGCCCAGAACCACGCAGGGTCTGGGGGCAGACCTGTTAAGGAAATGAGATAACCACAAAAATGGGTGCTCAGAGTAAGGAGCTAGTAGCTTTGGGAGACACCAGGGCTCCGGCAGCTTCGGTGCAGATGTGATTTGCGGATTGAGCACATTCCCACTCCCCTGGGAAGAGAGCCTGTGGCTGAGATCCAGTATTACTGGTACCCAAACTGCTTCTGAAACCTGTCCATCATACTTTTGTGGAGCCTTGAGGAAGGCTCTTCATGAGCTCCTGTTGAAAACAGAATGCTCCATTTTCCGAAGATGGGGAAAATCACAGAAATAGAAAGCTGATACCTGGGCTGATCTGGGCATTCAGGGGCAAGCTTCTTGCAGAGACTGGGAAGAGGAGAAGTAGTGACAGACCGATACAGAGAAAGGGACAGAGAGAGTTAGACAAAGAGAGAAAAACAGAGAAGGAGAAAGCAGTGTGGCTGTGCTCCCCTTGTGTCCTGAGCTGCAGAACCCATCAGACTTCTCACTAAACATCAGAAGTGTTCCCAGAAGCTCACTTATGTCCTTCTGACTTTAGAAGGACCCTAGGCTTGATGAAGTGATTCTCCCTCATGCAATTATCATCAAGGCAGGGAAAAGACATTGTCCAATTTTAAAAAACAATTCACATCAAAGGCCTTTTTGATTCTTATGAATTATTCCAGACAAGCCCCTAAAATAGGTCAGCCCAACCACTGGCAGTGTCCACATGCCCAGTGAGACATTTGTCTCCTTGGAATGGGGATGTATCCCTTAGCCCAGGGAAGAGCACCCTACCTTCACCTCTCCAGATGTTCCAGCGTGGCCACAGTCTGCAGTTCAGGGGTCCAGAGACAGAGCTGGCATCAGGTGACTCTGGTTTAAGGAGAAGCGGCCCTGGTTGTGTAACATACCGGTGGAAGCCACCACACCCTTGGGAATCCTGCTCTGGATCTCCCAGAGATGGCATCAGCCTTGGCTGTGACCCATGACAAGAAAGAATCTACCATGATCAGCAAGGGCTGTTATCCATCACAAAGGAGCATGGCACCCCTCAAAGAGGCCATAAGTCTCACTCC
>NW_006922970.1:99808-113283 GCF_000298275.1 Orycteropus afer afer | reverse complement strand
GAGACTAGTAATGACCCATTGCACAGTCTGAGCTGTTGGCTTCTTGAGGTGAGCCATTTTTCAGATCCTTTCCAGGGATGGGAGATCATGCACAGACACTTCTATGAGCTTGTTCCACGATGATGGGAGGGCTCAGACAAAGGCAGGATGGGGTGTGGGTATCTGGGTCTGGGTCTGAGCACAGAGGTGTACAGGGAAGTCTTGGAGGCCCTGCTGGCCAAGGGGGACAGTCTTCTGCTTCTCTCTCTTGTCCTCTTCTGTGCTGTTTTCTTCCTTCCTTGGCCAATGTTGAGGTTTTTTTAAAGTCTGGTACAGGTTTGCATAACAGTAGGCAAGTGAAGACGTGTGGAAGCAGGATGAAGTCAAGGCATAAAGCAGGGTAGCTTCAGAGCAGACCAGACAGGACCATCAGCAAAATAAATGCCTCCTCTTCCAACAACTTCAGACAATGGAGACAGCCCAGCTTGCAAATGCACTATGTCAAGGGTGGGGTGTATGTGTGTGTGTCTGAGCCCGGGGTGTGTGTAGATTCTCAGTCTTTGTGTGTCTGCTTACAGTCCTTACTCTCTTCTGTAAATTCTGTTCAGTGCTAGAAGGCTCTTGCAAAATGTTCCAAATAGTGTGCATTTGAGGTGTTCCTTGAGGTTTTAGTGTGTGTATATGAAAGCATGTGTTTTTGTAAATGTGTGTGTATTAAATATGTATACTGTGGAGCCAGGGGCTGGCAAGAAATAGCCTCCTAACCTCTGGAAAAAATATGGGATAGGAAAGTTTGGGGTCCACTGGGCCAGGAATCCACATGGTCTTTGAACACCTACTTCATCCGCAGCCAACATCTCATTAGAGCAACTTAGAGAGAAGGCTGTTCTATAGTTCTTCTGGACAGACACAAGGAGTATTAGCTAACTGGTTTTATCTTATAAAGACTGCCAAAACCACGTTTGGGCTTCTGTTCTGACTGTTGACACCTTCTGACAATTGCCTCTGTACTCAACCTCCACCCTGTGGCCAATGACTGGTCATGACAAGGGCTGTGTGATATGCCTGCTCTCTCAAGAGAAGGTGGCTTGTATTTTAGGAACATGTACAAATTCAAGTTCACAGACATTCTATGAATGCTTCCATACATCCTGTCCACCTTACATTCATTCATTCACCTCAAACTGCCTTCACACACACACTCCTCTTCCATCCACACATCAGCTCATTCACCCATCCATTCATCCACTGTCCCATCCATCGTCCCTCCTCCTCTCCCTTCCTTTCCTTGCTAATTCACTTTATCCCCATATTTCACTCACCCTTCCCTTTCTCTCATCTTGTTTGTACAGTTGGAGGGAGGGCTTCTGTATTCTGCAGCAGCTCTTCCTTTATGGGACCCTGTGAGCAACAGAGGACTCCAACTACAAATCAATGGGCAAAGGATAATGAGTAGGTGATGTCTGCACACGCTCCCCTGGAATCTTACAAAGATACCCTTGGTGGGTGGGGAAGAGCGGTCTCCTAATTTATGCAATCTGCAAGCACTTTCAGAATTTTGTTCATGTACTACAGATTGGGCAGAGCTCCAGGACACTATTGATGTATCACCATCCTCCAGCTGCCCATGGGCCAGAGGAAGAGTGAAGACAAGCAAATAGCAACGACCACCTAGAATACCAAATGTTAACACACATGTGTGCATGCACACTCACAACACATTCACATACACTTACAACGCACACACTCACAAGGCACACAGTAACTCACATATATTCACATGCTCACTTACACCTACTCACCTACACTCACATAATACACACACACTCAAGCACAGAGAGACACACTTTCACATGCATACACATCCATGCATACAAATACACCCACTCACATAAATGCATACTCAGACACACAGCTATCATGCATACATTCACAACAAAACACACTTACACATACACACTCAGAGATACACACTCACACAGTCAGAGGCACACTCATATTCACACATACACCTATTCAGAAGCACAAACTCACCCACAGACCCACACACACTAACACACTTGTATACACATACACACGAACACACACTGCTCTCGGGGAGAGGCCTAATGAGGCCACTCCTGGTGCTGTTCCTTAGATCCCACATCTCTCAAATCACTGTCACTAACAAGATTGTCTTCTCCACTTTTCACCGTATGGGTGCTCCTCTCTTCCCTGTTCTCACAGTGTGTGATATAGAACTACATTGTCCATCCAGAGCTTTCCCCAGTCAGTCCGCAATCACTCATAACACCAGACCATTCAGAAAGCACATGTGTTCCTAGGGTCCCACTTGCTAAGGTATTTGGCTTTCCTGGGTCACCAAGAAACATGTTATCAAGATGGGGACTCTTGATCCAGATTACTTGACCTCCTTAACAGTACCTGAAATGATCTTTAGTTTGGAATGCTGCATGTCCACAAAATGACCAATTGTGAAGGTTATCTACATGATGAAATGTGAATTTAAAGAATTTACTGTTCTCTAAAGGAGTTCAAATATACTACACACACATACTTACACAGAGAAGTAATTTCTCCTATGGAAATGTCATTAAGTACCAACTCCTTTTCTGTAGAATTTGGTAAAAACAATCTCTCAGCCAGCCCTGTCCTCCGTAGCCCTTGCTGACTCTCCGAGTCTTTACTCACTGCACCCGGCTTCTGCTCACAGCACTTTTGGCAGAACTGGAGCTGAACAAGACCTGCTTTCCTTACTGCCAACCATGTTCTGCCCTGGCACGTTGCAAAGACACCTCTGCTACATTTCTGCTTCTGAGGCACTAAATGTAAACTACTCCAAAGTGTGGGGCAGGAGAGGCAGCACACTGCCTTGCTTTTGGCAGGAGGATTTTCTGGTGGACACAACCAGGAAAGAGTTCCGCACCTGCAGTGACCATAAATTCTCTTTGAGTCCTTTGTGTCATCACTAATTACCCTTCCAGAAGTGCTATCACTTGGTTCAATCACTTCCAGGTCCACAGCATGCAAGATGCAATATCACCACCTTAGGGCATTAGTTCCCTGCAACTCACTAATGCATTAGATCTCACCTCACTTAATGTCTCCAGATTTTTCTCCAATCTTTATCTCCTACCAGACCACCATGGCCATCTCTTCCTTCATGGACCTGTGCAGTTCAACCCACATGCACTGAGCTCTTGCACTGGACATGAGCCTGGTGAAGTTTCAGAAAGTCCAGCATCAAGGAAAACAAAAAGCATTCCAACATAAAGCATTTGTGATGAGGTTTTGAGAGGAGCCCGTGAACTTCAGAGGCTATTATTGCCCTCATTATTAAACTATTGAGGCTGGTGATATTCCTATGGTTAAATCAAATGTGGGCCACCCTCACTTTGCAATATCACAAAGTGTACATCTATTGCCAGAAATCATTGCAAATATCTATGTATTTAAGTTCTACATTGGTTAAATGCCAAAGAAGTTTCTAGGTGTCCTACTTGTATTGGTATAAATTCAAGGTCTAACAAACAACATCTTGATACACGGAAAAGAAATTGAAGTTGTCAACATTTCATTCTACTTGGATCAACCATCAACATCCATGGAAGCAGCAGTCAAGAAATCAAATGATGTATTGCATTGGGCAAATCTGCTGAAAATGACCGCTTAAAAGTTTGAAAAAGAAAAGATAGCACTTTGATGACTAAAGTGCATCTTGACCCAAGCCATAGTCTTTTTAATTATCTCATAATAATCTTATGAAAGTTTGGCAATGAAACAAGAAACAATGGATATGCTGAAAAGTGCCAGAAGAATGAACAAATCAGTCTTAGAAGAAATACAGCCAGAATGGTCCTTCGAAGCAAGATGGCAAGACTTCAGTTAGCTTACTTTGGGTACATCATCAGGAAAGATCAATCACTAGGGAAGAACATCACAGCTGGTAAAGCAGAGGGGCAACAGCACAGGGACAGGCTTCCATGAGATAAATGGACACAATAGCCTCAGCAATGGATTCAAACATGCCAACTTGAGTCCTGTAGACAGCACAGGGCCTGGCAACATCTCAATCAATCTGTTATATATAAAGTTGCCATAAGTCAGAGCCACTTCAACTGACAACAAATTCAAGATTATTTACTGCACATGTTCCTTAATGACAGACAATGTGTCGATTGATTTAGATTTTTCTTCACAATATATATGGCACCTAAAGAATACATTTTAGCTTATAATAACTTGGAAATTTCAGCTTCTCTGAGCTGTCCTTATTAAATTTAAACAATGTAATTACAGTTTCTCTACTAAGAAGGTAAAGACTTTCTTGAGGGCTGCCTTGACATCCTTGTTCCTGAGGGTATAGATGAGAGGGTTCAAGGTGGGACTCACTGTGGAGTAAAGCACAGCCATGCCTTTGCCCATCTCTGGGGAGTAGCTGGAGCCTGGGCTCAGGTAGGTGGAGATGACAGTGGAGTAGTACATGGCGACGACCATGAGGTGAGAGGAGCAGGTGGAGAAAGCACGGCGCTTCCCCTCGGCTGTGCGAATCTTCAGGATGGTGGAGATGATGTAGCTGTAGGACACCGTGGTGAACAAGAAGTTCAACACAGCAAAGAAGATGTCTGCCACAATTGTCATGATGTCATTCACGTATGTGGAGGAACAAGAGAGCACCAGAAGTGGAGGGATCTCACAGAAGAAGTGGTCTATGATGTTGGGCCCACAGAAGGTTAGCCTTGACATCAGGCAGGCATCGACCCCAGCGCCAAGCACACTGATGGTCCACACAGCTATGGCCAGTGCCGCACACACCTGGGGACTCATCCTGGAGCTATAGTGCAGGGGCTGGCAGATGGCCACATAGCGGTCATAGGCCATGGCAGTGAAGAGCAGCACCTCCGCAGCCACAGACCATGACAGGAAGTACATCTGCGTCATGCAGCCTTCGTAGGAGATGGTTCTCTTCTCTGCCACCAGCATCTCCAGCAGCTTGGGCACCACAGTGCATGCACAGGCCACATTCAACACAGCCAAGTTGACCAGGAAGAAGTACATGGGGGTATGGAGCCCAGAGCTGAAGGCAATAGCTGTGACAATGAGAAAATTGCCACAGAGGGCCACAGTGTAGAGAGTGAGGAAGAAGACAAAGAGGAGGACCTGAACCTGTGGTATCTGTGAAAATCCCTGCAGGATAAATTCTGTCACCCGAGTCTGGTTATTCATGGCCTTCAACTAGTCTGTTGAGACTCTTTCTTACTCGGCAGCTGAGCTGGAGAAAATCATATTACATCAATAGTCAGTATGGATATGTCAAGACACTCCCACACATCAGTTTCTCCCAGAATTTAAAATAAGATAGTTGTTGTTGTTGTTGCTATTTGCCGTTGAGTCAGCCCCGACTCATAGCGACCCCTCCTTGGGTTTCCGAGGCAGTATCACTACGGAAGTACGATTGCCCAACCTTCCTTCCAAGGTTATGTTCCATTAAATCCAGCTATCACCAGCTAACAGACCTCTAGAAGAAACCAACAGGTGCAGGGCAGGAGCACTCCCCTCTCCCCACTCCTCTGAAGGGTCTCACAATCACCTTCCCATGTGCACTCTCACCCCCACATGGCCTCTTTACACAGCAGTGAGGTGTCCCCAGACTGCACCCTGGCCACACCACATCCCACTCACACTTCTGACCACTTATGTCCCACTCAAGCCCCTGACCACTCATGTCCTGCTCTGAGCCCTGCAAGACCCAATCTGCTCAGAGGTGATGTCCATCATTTCCAGGAAGGCCTGGAGAGATGAATGGTCTGTGTGGTCCCACCAGTCCTGAGTGCCCAGTCTGTCTCTTGAGCTATCCTACTTTTTCTACCCTGAACAGGACTCCTCCCTGTCATCTTTCCCATCACTCTGCAATCAGCTGCCCTTGAAGTGAACTCCTTCCTCAACTAGCATCAGGATCCTGACATAGAGCTTGGGTCCTGGGGGTGGGAGAAGAATGGTGCCTCAAGGTGCTGGGACTAACCCAAGGAGAGGCAGAGGGGCAGAGTCAGGTGTAACACAGAACCCAGAATCTGGAGACAGAGCACCAAGGGTGAACAACTGTGAGGTGCAGTTGGTCCGGAAGCAGAACAGAAAGGTACTACGATCCTCCTTAGACTTGCACCAAAAGGTCCAGGGACGATTTTCTCCTGGCAGCAGAAATAAGCTGAGGGTCAATGGCAGTAGACACAGGAAGGAGCAGAGCAGGAGATGCCAGGGGTTTCCTAGATCACAAGCCACTGTTTCTGCTCCCCTGAGTACCCGGTCCTGGCACAATGCTTCCAGTGAGCACAGGGCAGGAGTCAGGGAGCTGAGGGGCAGCCACCAAGCCAGGTGCTGGAGGCGTCTCTTGCTACTCCCTTCCCCCATGCCCCATGGCTGTGGCTCCTTGCTGCCTTCAGAATGGAGTCGGGACCCCTCTGACCCTGTTCAGGGTCTTAAAATCTTTTCAAATCCATCAGCTGCATGGACCAGCTGCTGTTGCTGAATATTGTTGTTACTGGGTGCTGTGGAGTCAGCCCCGACTCATAGAAACCCCTCCTTGGGTTTCCGAGGTGATATCACTACGGAAGGAGAGTGCCCAACCTTCCTTCCAAGGAGTGGCTGGTGGGTTTGAACCTCCAGCCTCCTGGTGAGCAGTCAAGTGCCTTAGGCGCTGGGCCACCAGAGCTCCCTGTTGCTGAAAAGAAGAGTACTTTGCTGTGCTCCTCTAGCAGCCTCAGCCGAGGGGGTGCTACTGCAGATGTGTGCCAGTCACAGAATCCCATTTCTCACCTGCAATCACCACCAAGGACCATGTCAGAAATGGGCACTGGCTCAGCAGGTGCATGGATGTCTGGCCTGTTCAGAAGACTGCTCAGCCTCAGGCACTGCCTAAAGGCACACATTACACATGCAGCTAGAAAGAGTTGCATGGCATTGCGTGGCATCCTTTGAAATGGACAAGGTATCGGACCTGCACCCAACCAGAGGCATGGTTGACACACATGCAGACACACCAAGCCATTTTGGACAGTCGGTAAATTGTTTCCAAGAAAGTGGTGTAAGTGTTGCAGAACAAACCACAATGTTCTTTACTATTGAGAAGAAGCATCTGTTCCCTCCATCTCAAGGTCAGACAATGTTGCAAGTTCAGATTACAGGGAAGTGCGTGTGGATCACAGACACCGTCACCAAGAGTAGATTTGTCTATAAGCAAGGCACCTTTGTGAGGTTTCCTATCACAAGCACATGGATCCTTACTGTTGTGACCACGAATGACAGCCTCACAGTGAAGGTGCAACTCCCTCAAGACCACAGCCACAGCTGGACCCCAGAGCACTGCCCAGCATGAGCATCAGGATGAGTGAGCCCTGGCATTTCAGTTTTTGTGAACAAATAAGAGACTTTCATGTTGGCAGAGTCTCAGCAAGCGTGAGGGATATTGCCCATTTCTGAGATAGTCTAACTGCTGAGTTCTCTAGGACAGCATGGTATTAAGAGAACACTTGTGAAAATTGCTAAACACGTTGTCATGGTAATCACGCAAGAGATCAGACTCACTCAGCCTTTTCCCTTTTCATGTATGAGATCGCGGAGCCAGTGGTGGCTGGGAAGGAAGATCAAGAGCTGTTTCCAACACACTTCTTGACGTGGGCAGTGCTGTGGGGAGCAGGTTGATGGGCAGAAGGGCCCAGCCTGAGATTTGGAGGGGACCACAGCATCAAGTGAGGGAACAGATAACCCTACACACTGCAGACACGGGAAACCCAAGCTCTGCTCTCCTTCCTGACCCCAGGGCTGGGGCTGACCCTGGAGTGGATGTTGTGCTGATCAGCAGATTGATAAAATAACAATCTGACGCCAAGATACTCCTTCAAAGGGCAGAACCCAGCTGGGTACAAACATGACTTGCCCTCTCAACATCCAGGGCAGAACACGTGCAAAGCCATCCTCACAACTCATACGCATGAACTCAGTGAGGAGAAATGCTGAAACCTAAGGCTACCTGGGGGCTGGGAAGTGTTAAGTCACGGCAGATATAGACAGCCCAGTCCTAGTCCGGTGACCACACCCAAACCCATGGTTGAACACGAAGTGACATGAGAAGAACCTCAGAGCCAGCCTCTATCCTGTCCCATCCCCCCAAGTCAGAAAGGCTGCAGATACAGCAGCACCTACCTCTAAGGAGAGTAGTGCTGCTCTCAGCATTCCTGGCAGGTCTTCCAAGGTATTGCTGGGGTCCTGGAGAGGAGAGAGGGTCAGAGTCTCATAGCCCCACGCTTTCCAACTACCTGCCACAACCCAGAACTCAAGGAGCTGCAGCAACTACGGAGTGTGTGCCAGGGCCCAGAGCCCTAAGTGCCGCTTCCCTCCTGGAAGTCGTGTATTCTGTTAATTGTGAGAATAAAGAAAACTTACTCCCAAAATCAGGACAATCACTGGTATATAACCTAGGTGTGTGAGTCTGATTGTGTGTGTGTGTCAGTGTAATGTGTGAGTGTGGGTGTGCTTCTTTGGTGAATTTCTAGTGAGGCTTTTATTTTTCTTTACTGAGCACAGCATCTTTTGGCTTTGATATCTTAACAATGAACATGTCTATTTCTAGAACAAGAATAAAGTTTTAAAAAATGCATGTCCCATCAAATTAAAAGGATTTCCCAAGCCAAGAATTTAATTTACTCATCCTTAGACTTGATGAGTGAGATGTGTTTTGGTTCCAGTACTTCTGTGAAGAGTCTGTTTAACTTTTCCAAGAGTAAAAGGTCATGGTCACAGTAACCACTCCACATCCTTTTAAAAAGTGATCAATAAATGAAGCCTTCCTCCGAAATGCTTGCAAAGTTGCAGATGTACCTCACACTTGTGCCCATAAATCACCTCGGAAGGACTAGGGACACAAGCAGCGGACCAGGCTCCTCACAGGTGCTCCGTGGGCTCTGTGCTCGGATAGGCAGCAGCTTCCAGGTCTGAGAACTGCCTGCCTTTAAACCCAGGCGGCTCTGCAGTCTGATGTAACCAAGTGAGGCTGTCATCCTGCTGGGATTCTGACTCCTGATCCCTCCACTTAGAAGCCTCCAGAAGTCTCAGGGGCCTAGGAACTGGCCCTTGACCACGAGGGTCCCCAGGGCCAGCAAGGGAGGATATAAACCCCACATGGGGGCAGGATGGAATCTTCATACCTTCACAGGCTTCCACTTGAGGTATGGCCAGTCACATCCAGGTGTTGAAGAAGGGTGGAGGCTAGAGCTGGTGAATGGGTCTGCTCTTCAAAGTCCATCTTCAAAGGACGATGGGCAGGTGTCTATGGTGACAACAGCCAAGTGCTGTTCCCTTCATGGAGACCAGTGGAGCTTCTTGGTGATGACATAGCTAGATCCCACTTTACATACGTGAAAAATGATGCCCACAGAGAGACCTTATCAGAGCTGGGATGGAACCAGCAGCTGTTTGTCCCAGGCCACTAGAGGGCAGAATAGTTTAAAAGCAAGTAGGGAAAAGGCTGGTAATTCCAAGGCCAGACATTGTTGTTGTTATGTGCCATCAAGTCGGACCCAACTCATAGCAACCCCTCCTTGGGTTTCCAAGGTGATATCACTACAGAAGTATATTGCCCAACGTTCCTTCCAAGGAGTGGCTGGTGGGTTTGAACCGCCAGGCTTCTGGTTAGCAGTCAAGTGCCTTAGGCACTAGGCTATGAGAGCTCCTAACACCTGATAGACCCTGTGAATAGGCTGGAGTGATGGACGGGGCAAAGGTGAGTGTGTCACAGAGAGAAGACGCTGGGACAGAGGCTCCTCAAGGCAGGCCCAAGACAACACTGGTGACAGGTGGCTGACCCAGTTTGAGCGCTCACAGTGCACCAGGTACTGTTCCAAGTGCTGTTTGTGTGTTAACCCACTTTATCCTGACAGCACATCTATGAGCCCAGAACCCACTGCCATCGAGTTGATTCCAACTCATAGTGACCCTATAAAACAGAGTTAGAACTGCCCCACAGGGTTTCCAAGGTTGCAAATCTTGACTGAAGCAGACTATCTCATCTTTATCCTGTGGAGTGGCTGGTGGGTTCTAATCACCGACCTTTTGGTTAGCAGCTGAATGCTTTATCCACTGTGCCCCCAGAGTTCCCACATCTATGAAGTTAGTGCTAAACCCAATCTCATTACAGAGAAGAGTCTCCCAAATGCCTCTGAGGGTGGTGCTATAAAGGCAGGTCAGATTCTGGGACATCCTTGGTTCCTCCATCCCCTTGGGCCTCAGCAGGACCCATTTTGTTGGCTGACCCTTTGCCTCTCCCACTGACTCCAGAGTTATATTCTCCCTTTGTCATTGTCCGGATACTTGTGCAGACTTTCCGTCCACCCAGAGCATAGAATGCCTGCTTCCCTTGCTGATTGGTCCAGCTCTGTTCTTCCCACTGGGGCCTGGGATCTCTCCACTCTCCACTCACCTTATCGGTTTTCTACTACAGACTAGACTCTGCTTTCCAACCCACAACCTAAACCCCATGATGCTCCTACCTCCGAGGCAGCACAGAGATCTCTGGTCAGCTGGGCCTGACCTCAGGGCTCAACCTTGGGCTGAAGGGAGGGGATTGTCAGACAGTACATGCAGGGCAAGTCCTAGGACATATGAGCAGAGAGAGACCTGACAGAGCCTTAGGTACACAGGGGAAGGAGGAAAGAGAATTAGTGGCAGGGTGGGAATGGAAGTGACACTTTCACCTTGGAGACCACTTCTGGATGATGTGGACATCACACCTGTGCCAGACCTAGAGAGAGGTGACCCTCTTGGGCTTAGATGTCCTGACACAAGACACACCACCTGAAAGGTCCAAATGACCTCTTTAAAATATTTTTTTTATTGTGATTTGGGTGAAAGTTTACAGAGCAAATTCACTTTCCATATAACAACTCACATACACTTTGTCCCATGACATTGGCTGCAATTTCCCACAATGCAACAGCTCCTCTCCCACTTCCTCCCCATAGTTACATCTTCCCTGTGTCTATCCCTCCATGCACTCCTGCCCCCTGAGCTGTCTCCCTGCGCATAAACAGCCCTTCTTTCTCCCATGATTGTTCTCGCCAAGGAGTGTATCTACCTCAGGTAAATGTTCAGTTCATATGCCTGTCTTTTGTTTGGCTGGAAGCCACAGGTGTGGGTTCAGTTCCAGACCTGAATGACAGCTAGGGGCCATAGTCTCCGTGGTTCCACCAGGTTCTATCAGACCAGAAAGCCTGGTCCTTTTTTTTTTTTTTTTTCCCCAAAATGATTTTGAGTTTTGTTCTACATTGTTCTCATTCTCTATCCAGGATCTCCAATAGATCTCCCTCAGAGTGGTTGACATTGGTAGCCAGGCGCCAGCTAAGTCTTCTGATCTCATAATCATATAGGCTGAGGATCGCATGGTGTGACTAATTGTTTCCATGAATCTTTGGTTTTCTTCATTGTTCTTTGCTCTGGATGAGGAGAAACCCATTGTTGCATCTAGATGGCTGCTTGCAAGCTTTTAAGATTCCAGTTGCTACTCTCCAAAGTAGGAGGTGGAACAATGTTTTGTGTAGTATGTTATGCCAATTGAGATTGATGCTTCCTGCGACTATGGTCCTGAGACCACAGGTTCAACTACTTGGTTCCTCTGGGTAGCTGGCTGTGCCCATGAAATGACTACAACTTTGACCTTTGTCAGCTCTACTATATACCTGGAAATTCTTACAGAACATACCGATACACTTGTAGAAACACTGTCTGTCAACCCTATACATAGTCTTGGGCACACTCGCTTCTCCACAGACATATATAATAGTTCAGCCTGTCCACCCATCTATCCACCCACATATCCATGTTTGCCTTCACTGACAATGCAGTACTATATGTTCAAAAAGGTTAATCTTTGTTGTCTGTGCCTCCCATGTACCCCTCTATGTCTTCCTCTTCCTCAATGCCACCGTGTTGATCACCCACATTTGGTATATTGCCCTTCTCTTCACCCAAATTAATAGTTGTCTCTAACAATCTAACACTGTTCCCTCCCCCACCACCACCAGCCTTGATAACCAACAAAGAAAATTTCCTTCCATATATAAACCTTTCCTTGACTTTTTACAGTAACGGACTAATACAATATATGTCCTTCTGTGATTGACTTATTTCACTCAACATAATGTCCTCTAGGATCCTCCATGTTATGCAATGTTTTGCTGATTCTACATTATTCTTCATGGTTGCACAGTATTCCATTGTGTATAGGTACCATAGTTTGCTTATCCACTCTTCAGTTGATGGACACGTAGGTTGTTTCCATCTTTTGGCTATTGGAAGTAGTGCTGTGATGAACATGGGTGTGCACATGTCTGTTCTTGTCCTGGCTCTCACTTCTTTAGGATATATACCTAGTAACAGAATTGCTGGTTCACATGGTATTTCCAATTCCAACTTTTTAAGGACTCCCCATACTGCTTTCCACAGTGGTTGTTCCATTTGACTGTCCCACCAGCAGTGTATGAGAGTCCCAATCTCTCCACATCCTTGCCAGCATTTGTTATTTTCTGTGTTGTTGAAGTTTGCTACTAGTGCTGGGGCAAGGTAGTATCTCATTGTTGCTTTGATTTGCATCTTTCTAATGGCTAATGATCATGAGTGTTTCTTCATATATTTGTTGGCTGCCTGAATATCCTCTTTGGTGAAGTGTCTATTCATGTCTTCTCTCTATTTTTTAATTGGATTATTTGTCTTTTTATTGTTGAGGTGTTGGAGTTTTCTATAAATTCTACAGACAAGTCCCTTGTCAGATATGTTATTGCTGAGTATTTTTTCCTATTCTGTAGATTCTCTTTTGACTCTTTTGGAGACACCATTGGAAGCACATAAAAATTTGATTTTTAGAAGGTCCCATTCATCTAGTTTCTCTTCTGCTGTTTGTGCATTTTGGGTTATGCTTGAAAGTCTATTTATGCCATATTATAGGGCCCCTAAATTTACCCTTAGTTTTTCCTTGAGGAACTCTATAGTTTTAGGTTTCACATTTAAGTCTTTGATCCATCTAGAGTTTGTTTTTGTGTATGGTGTGAGGTACAGATCTTTTAATTTTTCTGAAAATGGATCTCCAGTTTTGCCAGCACCATTTATTAAACAAACATTATCTTCCCCATTTAATGGATTTTGGCCCTTTGTCAAAGATCAGCCGACCATAGGTCGATGGATGTATGTCTGGGTTCTCAATTCTATTCCATTGGTCTATGTGTCTGTCATTATACCAATACCATGCAGTTTTGACTATTGTGGCTGTATAGTAGGTTTTGAGATCCAGAAGTGTGAGACCTCCTACTTTGTTCTTCTTCTTCAATAGTGCTTTGCTTATCCGAGGTCTCTTTCCTTTTCATATAAAGTTAGTGATTGGTTTCTCCATATCCTTAAAAAATGTTGATGAGATCTGGATTGGGATTGCATTGAATGCATAGATTTCTTTGGGT
>NW_006922970.1:91014-96973 GCF_000298275.1 Orycteropus afer afer | reverse complement strand
AGGGGGAGGCCTTCAGGGAGATGGATTGATATGGTGGCTGCGATGATGGGCTCAAGTATAGCAGGGATTGTGGGGCTGGCGCAGGATCGGGCAGTGTTTCGTTCTGCTGTGCATGGGGTCGCTATGAGTCGGAAATGACTCGACGGCACTTAACAACAACAACAATTTTTTGATGACCTGTTCAATTTCTTCTTTTGTTATGAATCTCTTCAACCTTTCCACATCAGTCTGTGTTAGTTTAAGTAAGTTGTGTATTTCTAGAAATCTGTCCATTTCTTCTAGATTTTCAAATTGTTGGAGTACAGCAGATGACCTCTTGATGTTCACCAGTTGTGTCTTCAATCAAAATGAGAATACCTTCCAGGGTCTCGGGATAAAATCTGATAAAGTTGAGGTAGCTGGCACCACCCTGGAACCACTGTAAGTCCCTGTGGACCACAAGTGGGTTCTTCTCCTTGGGTCCTTCCCTCCTTCCTTCCTTCCACAACCACAGAGTACCTGGCAGGGAACCCTGCCCTAGAACTGGAGATACTGAGATGAATCAGAGCCTGAAGGAAAAAAAAAAAAAAAACTACAGTGTGGACAGTTCCAGGGAGGACAGAGCAGTTGGCTGCCACCTCCCACCCCATCTGGCCCTCTCACCTCCTCTGTTCTTCCTTTTACCAGCACCTTCGAATCTCCTCATTGTGGGCTCCTTCCCACAGTGTAATGTACTAACTGCAAATACACAAAAAGGCAGATAAGCCCTCCAATGCCTAGCACCCTCATAGCCCATCTTGTCCAAGATCTTCTTAACCAGTTCTCCTTTCTCAAATTTATCTTCCCCTTACTCTGCCTAGGTGTGTCCATGGCTGGAACCATCTGCAAGTCCCCAGTGAGAGGTCTCTACCTCACTAACCTCAAACACCTTTCAATCTTCCACTCAGTCTTTCAATCTTCCTTTGACACAGTGGAAGTCCCTTCTCCTGGCTCCTCTCAACCCATGGTGAGGGGCAGCTCCTTCCTTACTACCTCCCACAGGCAAGGGCTTCATGGGGACAAGTCTTGTTACCAGATGAATTGTTATGTGCTTTTGTAGGACACTCACACTTTAAGCACCATGAGGCCTCCTAGGCATCCAAATCCAACCTGCCTGGTCCATCCCTCCCAGTCCCCAGGTTACTCTTCCAGCTCCCAAGCCCCACCCTCAGCCCCCAGGCTCCTCCCCTAACACATAGGCTCTTTCCTCTGCCTCAGGATCCTCCCCGCAGTTCAAGCTCCTCCCTCCAAGTCCCAAGCCCCTCCACTAGTCCCTAGAACCTTCCAGCAGCTCCCAGGCCACCTCAAGCCCTAGACTTCTCCACACTGACTAGAGACTCCTCCCTTCAGCCCTGCACCCTCTCCACAGCCCTCAGGCTCCTCCCTCCCACTCTACCAGGTTCTTTTCTCACAGTCCCTCCCTCTCAGGCCCTCTCACCCCCTTTTGCTTCCTGAGTTCTTTGACTCCTGACACTTGCTCCTCTTGCACCCCAGAGGAGATATTGAGTTCCTTGCACATGAACCTCAACATACCAGGCTTTTTATTTCAAAACTTTATCAGAGCTGTATGTGCATCACTTCCTCCATGGGGGGGGGGGGTTGTTATTTAAAGACAACCCCTTCCCTCAGTACTTTAAAATCCACCAAAGGAAGGGGCTGTGTCTATAACATGTGACTGGCATCCAGCATAACTCTGACACTTGTTATAGTGGCAGTGTCCACATGGGGAAAGCTGTCAAGAAGGGGGCCAGAGTAAAGGGGATGAATCTGCAAAGTGTGGGAAGACATGAAAATTGCACCACATTTCAGTTTGTTGTTGCTAGGTTCCTTTGAGTCAGTTCTCAGTCACAGCATCCCTATGTGCAACAGAACAAAACACTACCGAGACTTGCACCATCAACACAATCATTGTTATGTTTGAGCCCATTGTTGCAGCCACTGTGTCAGTCCATCTTACTGAAGTCTTCCTCTTTTTCACTGACCCTCTAACTTACCAAGCATAATGTCTTTCTCAACAGACTGGTCCTTCCTGATAATATGTCCAAAACAGGCAAAGTCTCACCATCCTCATTTCTAAGGAGTATTCTGCACATATTTCTTCCAAGACAGATGTTGGAATTCTTCTGGAAGTCCAAGGTATACTCAATATTCTTCACCAAAACCATAATTCAAAGGCATCCATTCTTCTTCAGTTTTCCTTATTTATTGTCTAGCTTTCCCATGCATATGAGGCAATTGAAAATATGATGGATTAGGTCAGGCACATCTTAGTCCTCAAAGTGATGTCTTTGCTTTTTAACACCTTAAAGAGGTCTTTTGCAGTAGATTTTCCCAATGTAGTACATTATTTGATTTCTTGGCTACTGCTTCCGTGGCTGTAGATTGTGGAACCAAGTAATATTCCTAACAACATCAATATTTTCTCCATTTATTGTGATGTTGCTCATTGGTCCAGTTGTGAGGACTAAGGCATTTGACTGCTAACCAGAAGGCCAGCGGTACAAACCCACCAGCCACTCCTTGGAAGGAAGATGGGGAAATCTACTTCTGTAGTGATACCACCTTGGAAAGCCGAGGGGAGTTTGCTATGAGTTGGATCTGACTCGACAGCAGTGAGTTTGGTTTTTTTTGTTTTTGTTTTTTTTTCAGTTCATACTGAAGTCTGTAGTCTTTGAACTTCATCTGTAAGTGCTTCATGGCAACTTCACATTCAGTAAGCAAAGTTGTGTCATCTGCATATACCAAGTTTGTTAATGAATCTTTGTTCAATCCTGATCCATGTTCTTCTTCATATAGTCCACCTTCGTGGACTATTTGTTCAGTATACAGATTGAATAAGTATGGTGAAAGGATACATCCAGGACACACACCCTTCTTGATTTGAAACCATGCAGTATTCCCCTGTTCTGTTCAAAAAGCTGTCTCCTGTTCTATGTACATGTTTCACGTGAGCACAATGACGTGTTCTGGAATTCTCGTTCTTCACAATGTTGTCCATAATTTGTTATGATCCACATGGTCAAATGCCTTTGCATGGTAAATAAAATGCAGGTAAACATCTTTCTGGTATTCTTCGCTTTTAGTCAAGATCCATCTGACATCAGCAGTGACATCTCTTATTCCCCATCCTCGTTTGAATCTGGCTGGAGTTTATGGCAGTTCCTTGTTAATGCTTTGCTGCTACCATTTTGTACTTATCTTCAGCAAAATGTTACTTACATGTTATATTAATTCTACATTCTATTGGATCACTTTTCTTTGGAATGGACACAAATATGGATCTCTTCCCCTCAATTGGCCAGGTAGCTGCTTTCCTAATTTCTTGGCAAAGACTGCACAGACCAGGGTACATGCTATGTGAGAAAGCTGCCAGCCCCTCACTCACCTCTGAGGCACTGAATGACTTGTTATCTCAATGTCATCTACCCCTCCAGATGAGAATATCCCACAGCCTGGAAAGCCTCAAAGTGCCCGGTCTCCATGGCAGTCTCCAGCCTAGAAATGGCAACACCTGAGGGCCCAAGGCAGGAGTGGAAGTTTCTGGAAGGCGCATATCCAAAGGGGTTTCTATCTGCCATTTCTGCAAGAGGGAGAATTATAGCAGTGGCCCAGTGTGTTGGCTGCACACAGACCTTGGGCTGGAATCTGGGCTCTAACCCCTGCCCAGCCTCCCTGCTCAGGCCCTGTGTCTCAGTTCCCACATCTGCAGGGCATGTCCACTAAGGGTACTTGCACTTCCAGGGTGATGTGAGGTGAAGTGAGGCTCTGTATGGGAGCACTTGACCTGATGTTGGATGAAGAATAAGTGTCCAGTGAGTGCTGACCATGATTGTAAATGAACTACCAGTACATGGGGCAGCACAGATGAATTTCAGAAATACTATATGTCAAAAGAGGAGCTCTGGTAGCATAGTGGCTAAAGCACTTGACTGCTAACCAGAAGGCTGGTGGTTCAAACCCACCAGCCACTCCTCAGAAGGAAGGTTGGGCAATCCTACTTCTGTAGTGATACTGCCTTGGAAACCCAAGGAGGGGTCACTATGAGTCGGGGACGACTCAACGGCACATAACAACAACAACAAAATATGTCAAAAGAAGTTGGGACAAGTTGTACTTAACTTTATAATGCCATCTATGCAGTTCAAGAATAGGCCTAAGAAGTCAGATGTTTAGTGAAAGTACATATTTTCAACCAACTGTATTTTTTCAGCTATTTTCAATTAAAGCTTTCATTTTAGCAAGCCCACATTTGAAGACTCTGCTTAGAAAATGTTGAGCAGAAATGCATGGACCACATTAAATAAACCCTATTGCTTGGGTGAATATTTGCCCAAGGAAATGGTTTTCTAAGTGAGAGCTGGGGACCCAAAGTCTTCCAGATGCCAATGTTGGGAAAATCGGTCTGTTTGAGATCAAGAGTATAGCGTGGATCAGGAAGAATGGCCAGGAAATTACTGAAGTAACCCAAGAAATAATAAAAGTGAATCTAAACTAGAAATTATAGTACCAGAGAATAAGAGGGCAAACCCTGAAGAAATAACCCTGTTTGAAAATTTTGATATATATTCCTTTTTCTTTTTAAAAAAACAGTTTTAATTAGATACAATTTACATATCATTAAATTCATCCATTTTAAGTGTACAATTAAATAATTCTTAGTAAATTTAGAATTGTGTAACTATTACCACAATTGTTTTAAAACACTTTCATCACCCAAAAATACCTCTTCTGCCCATTTTCAGCCAGTTCCCATTTGTACCTGCTGCTCAAGGGACCCACCAATCTGCTTTCTAACATTTTGTAGATATTTAATACAGATGGAATAAAATGATATGTAATTTTCTTCATCTGGCTTTTTTTACTTAAATCAATAACCAAATTCACTGCCATCGAGTTGATTCAACTCACAGCAACGCCTCCTTGGGTTTCCAAGGCAGTATCTCTATGGAAGTACATTGCCCAATCTTCTTTCTGAGGAGCGGCTGGTGGGTTTGAACCTCCAGCCTTCTGGTTAGCAGTCAAATGCCTTAGGCACTATACCACCAGAGCTTACTTAGTTGAATGTTTTTGAGGTTCATCCATGTTGTAGCGTTTGTCAATGGTTTATTCCTTTTTATAGCTGAATAGTATTCTTTTGCATGAATATGCCACCTTTTATTTGTCCCTTTACCAGCTGATGGACACTTGCATTGTTTCTGCTTTTTTACTTTTACTAGTGTTACTATTTCTGTGAGCATTCATATGAGAGTCTTTGTGGGAATACATGTTTTCATTTATTTTGGGTAGATTCCTAGAGATGGAACTGCTGTGTCACACAGTAGGTTTAGGAGTTCTGGTAGCACAGTGGTTAAAGTGTTCAGCTGCTAACCAAAATGTTACCCGTTTGAACCCACTAGCTTCTTCGGCTTTCATAAATATCACAGCCTTGGAAAACCTACAGGACAGTTTCAATAATAAAAAAATGTGCAAAGACCTAAGTTAGAAAACTAAAAGGGAAGAACACACTCAGCATTTCTCAAGCTCGAAGAATTGTGGAAAAAATGTAAGCCTTGAGTTGCAATATCAAAAGTTTCTATGGGCAATATACTGAATGATGCAGGAAACATCAAAAGAAGATGGAAGGAATACACAGAGTCACTGTACCCAAAAGAATTGGTCAATGTTCATCCATTTCAGGAGAAGATGCATGATGAATAACTGAAGATATCGAAGGAAGAAGTTGAAGCTGCACTAAAGGAATTGGCTAAAAACAAGGCTCCAGGAATCATTGAGATGTTTCAACAAATGGATGCTGCCCTGGATGCACTCACTCAGTTATGCCGAGAGATTTGGAAGACAGCTACCTGGCCAACTCACTGGAAGAAATCCATTTTTGTACTCATTCCAAACAAAGGTGATCCTACAGAATGTGGAAATTATCAAACAATATCATTAGTATCAT
>NW_006922970.1:75702-87053 GCF_000298275.1 Orycteropus afer afer | reverse complement strand
GTCTCACCTATTTTGGTCATGTTGTAAGAAGGGACCATTCTGTGGAGAAGGATGTCATGCTTGGTAGGGTGGAGGGTCGACGAAAGAGTGGGAGGCCTTCAGGGAGATGGATTGATACGGTGGCTGCGATGATGGGCTCAAGTATAGCAGGGATTGTGGGACTGGCCGGGATCGGGCAGTGTTTCGTTCTGCTGTGCATGGGGTCGCTATGAGTCGGAAATGACTCGACAGCACTTAACAACAACAACAACAGACCAATAAGCAGCATCACAGTAAATGGAGAAAAGATTGAAGTTGTCTACAACTTCATATTACTTAGTTCTACAATGAATATTAATGGAAGTAGGAGTCAAGACAGCAGATGAGATATTGCCTTGGTCAAATCTGCTGCCAAAGACTCCTTCAAGTGCTGAAGAGTAAAGACATTTCCTTGAAGACTGTTGTGTGCCTAACCCAAGCCATGTTATTTTCAATCACCTCTTATACATGTGAGAGCTGGACAATGAATAAGGAAGACCGAAGAAGAATTGATGCTTTTGAGTAGTGATGTTGGCAAAGAATGCTGAAAATACCATGGTCTGCTAAAAGATCTAACAAATCCATCCTGAAAGGAGTTCAGCCAGAATACCCCTTGGAAGCGAGAATGGCCAGACTTCATCTCACCTCCTTTGGTCATGTTTTCAGAAGGGATCATTCCCTGGAGAAGGATATCATGCTTGGTAAAGTGGAGGGTCAATGATAAAGGGGAAGGCCCTCAACAAGATGGATTGACACAGTGGCTATCATCATTGGCTCAGGTATAGCAAGAATCAAGAGGCTGGCACAGGACTGGGCAGTGTTTTGTGCTGTTGTACACATGGTTGCTCTGAGTCAAAGACAACTTGACGGCATCTAACAACATTGATAGGGTTGCTATGAGTTGGAAACAAGGACAGTGGAATCTATGGTAGGTTTAAGGAGCCTTAGTGGCACAGTGGTTAAAGTACTTGGCTGCTAATGAAAAACTGGCAGTTAGAACCCACCAACTTCTCTCTGGAAGAAAGATGTGGTAATCTACTTGCATAAAGATTACAGCCTTAGAAACCCTATGGGATAGTTCTACCCTGTGCTATATGGTTGCTATGGAATCCACTCAATGGCAATGGCTTCATGGTAGTTTTATGTTTATCTTTACTTAGTCCTTTACTCTTGTATACCTCCTGGAAGCCACCACTCATCCACCAGTTTGTCATACTGCGCTGGCATGTGTGTTGCTGTGATGCTGGAACGTATGCCACACATATTTCAAACATGATCAGGGTCACCCATACGTTTCTGTGGAGCTTCCAGGCTAAGGCAAACTAGGAAGAAGGAAGAGGTGGTCCATTTCTGAGGAAACTTAGCCACTGAAACCTTGTGAATAGCAGTGAACCACTGATATAGTACTTGAAGAAGAGCCCTTCTGCTTGGAAGGCATCCAATGTATGACTGGGGAAGAGCTGCCTCCACAAAGCAGAGATGACTTTAGTGACCTGGATAGAGGGAAGCTTTCAGGATCTTCATTTGCTGATGTGGCACGACTCAAAATGAGATGATATAACTACAATCATCCATTAATAATCAGAATGTGGAATGTACAAAGTATGAATCTAGTAAAACTGAAAATTGTCAAAAATGAAATGGAATGTATAAAGATCAATATCCCAGGGATTAGTGAGCTGAAATGGACAGGCATTGAGGCACTGGCCATTTTGAATCAATCATATGGTCTACTGTGCCAAGAATGAGAAAATGAAGGGAAATGGAGTCATATTCATCTTGAGAAAGAACAACTTGAGATTAAGATACATGATGGCATCCCCCAGAAAGCAACCCAGACATAGAAACATCAAAAATAAAATAAGCCTAAAAGACTGAAAGTAGGAAACTAGAGATGTCAATTTGTAAATGATGACAACTACAAACCAAAAGAGGAAATAAACAGTGTAGTTACACAGCTTCCAGATGCAGAGGAAGTAAAGACAATATCACCAAATAAGGGACAATTTTACATTTGGGTCGGTAATAAGAAATTACAAGGTAACCTGAAAGAAAATAAATAACCTTTCTCACCAAAATAAAAAAGGATAAAATCATAAAGTCTCAGTAAACACAGCAGCATGAAAGAAACTGTAAGAAAGTCTGTAAACAAAATGAACTCAGCATGGAAAAATATAGAGAGCAAAGAAACCATTAACACCACACACAAACACGCACACACACACACACAATGGCAAAATGGCAGCAGAGAATTCATATCCATCCATAATTACACTGAATGGAAATGGATTGATGTATTAAATGCACCAGTCAAGAGACAGTGTAGCTGAATGTATAAGAAAACATGATAGATCAATATCCTGTCTACAAAAGACACATCTTAGAAACAATGGCAAAAGTAAGCTAAAAATCAAAGGATGGCAAAACATGCAACAAGCAAATTGCAACCAAAAAAGAGCAGGAGTGGCAATATTAATTTCTGACCAAATAAACTTTAAGGTAAAAAAGGAGCAAAAGAGGAAAGGAAGGACATTATTTATTGACTAAAGGATCAGCTGAACAAGATGATATAACCATAATAAATATCTATCCAAAATAGAAATAGCCCCAAAGTATGTAATCAAACATTAACATAATTGAAAAGAGAAACATACAATTCCATAATAATAGTAGGAGACTTTAGTACACAAGTTTTGATGAATCAGAACTAGAAAAAAATCAGCAAAGATACAGAAAACATAAACAACACAACCAACCAAGGAGACATTGTACACCTCTTTTCTGAAGATCATCTGAGCAAAAGCCAAGTTTCACAGACCCCATCCTCTCTACCATGACACAGCCAAAAGACTTATGGCTGCATTGAGCAGCCCCCACTTCTGGGCTCCCTGACTCCACATCAAGGAAGTTGAGTCAGAGAATCAGGGTCTGAGAGAAAGTCTACACACAGCAAGATATTGAGAGATTCCCACATTGCAATGCACTAAGAGATGTGCTCAGGGAGGCCTCATGCCCTAACCAGGACCCATATACTGAAAGAAGTGAAGGCAGCATGCTCCCATGTAAATTGTTGCTTACTGGGTGCCAATCCCTCCTGCTCCACTCTAGGCAGCTTTGGCAGTTCTCTAAGGGTCAGGATTTGCTGTTTCCAACTAGAAAGCTGGGCAACCCCATGAGGGAAGTGCCTTATTTCTAAATCAATTCCATTAGTTGCCTCCTTGTTCTTGGCCTCTTGAGTCTGAGTCTCAAAGTTGTATTTTGGAATTAAAGCAGGAGAATTCACCTGCCCACTCCCTTTCCTAACTGAGAGGAGGGCATAACCTTCTGGAGGGCCACTTTTACATCCTTGTTCCTCAGTGTGTAGATGAGTGGGTTCACAGCAGGGCTCACTGCTGTGTAAAGCACAGCAACCACCTTTTCATTCTGCATGGAGGTCCCCGAGCCAGGAAGGAAGTAGCTGTAGATGACAGTGGAGTAGTACAAGGTGACCACCAGGAGGTGGGAGGAGCAGGTGGAGAAGGCGCGGCGCTTGCCTGCTGCCGAGCGGATGCGCAGGACACTGGCCACGATGCAGCCGTAGGAGGCCAGGGTGAGCAGGAAGTTGACCACGCCAAAGTAGACATCAGCCATGACAATCATGACACTGTTGAGGGCCGTGGGGCTACAGGAGAGCAGCAGCAAGGTGGGAATCTCACATAAGAAGTGCCCAATGTGGTTGGGACCACAGAACGTCAGCTGTGCCATGAGGCCCGTGTGTACCGATGTGCTGACCACACTGACTGTCCACACGGCAGTGGCCAGCAATGTACACAGTGGCCAGCTCATGATAGAACTATAGTGCAGTGGCCGGCAGATGGCCACGTAGCGGTCAAAAGCCATGGCTGTGAGCAACAGCAGCTCAGCCCCCAGGAACCAGGTCAGGAAGAAGAGCTGGGCCAGGCAGCCGTGGTAGGAGATGGTGTTTTCCTGGACCACCAGGCCCTCCAGCAGCTTGGGGAGAACAGTAGATGTGCAGACGATGTCCAAAATGGCCAAGTTGGCGAGGAAGAAGTACATGGGAGTGTGCAGGCCTGGGCTCAAGCTGATGGTTGTGATGATGAGGCCATTTCCTGTAAGGGCCATCAGGTAGAGGAGGAGGAAAACGGCTGAGAGCAAGACCTGGAGCAGGGGGTCTGCTGAGAAGCCCTGCAGGATGAACTCCACTACGGCTGTGTGGTTGCCTGCTGCCATGTGTGCAAGCCTCTCAGGTCCCTGGACAGTGGGAGACACAAGTTGGTGGATGACATGGTCCTCAGCCGTAACCTTCCTCAAACCCCACCAGACCTTTTTGGTAGCTTCGCTCAGAGCACCCAACTAAGGTATTGATATGTCCCTGGATCTTGGGGGCCTTGGGAGAACTAGTAGTTCACTGTGGACACTGCCAGGTAACCAACCCCAACTGGCCCTGAAGTCACCCCTCCCCAAAAGTTTTCCCTCATTGGTGGCCAGGCCAGCAGAGCACAGCAGGTTACACAGTGAGTGTAGAATAAGCCTTTATTCACTTTAATTTAAGGCACTTCTTTCCTTATCTGGGGGCTTATGGGTGTCCACTTGCTTCTCTGTGCCCAGGACTCACCACTGGCTGACCCAGGTGCCAAGGAGGGCTCTGGAACTCTGTGTCCCAGGAAGAGCAAGGACTCTGTTCTCCTGGGTAAATGGAGCCTCAGGGAGGGGAGAGGCAGTGTAATCCACTACAGACTCACCTTTGCAGATGCTTTAGTCACAAGCATGACTGCCAGGCCAATGTCACCCACTGTAGGCTACTCACCAAGAAATGGCCAACCCCCTCAAGGGGGAGGAGTGGCAGGTATCAGGGCAGTTGAGGCTGCTGGCAGGAGCCATGACCCCATTTCCAACCCCATCCCATTTCTCCCGGGTGGGTGGAAAGCAAGTTCCTTCAGTAAATGCCGGGCTGTGCAGGGCTGGGGGCAGCAGGGATGGGCACATGCCAAGCCTCAGCACAGCTCTTTGACCTCTCCAATGATGCAGGGACCCCAGGACCTCTGTCCCAGGTCTCTGGGTGGGACCCCACTCAGGGAGTAGCCAGATCCACCAGCGTTCAGTTTCCCTTCCCTGGACCATTGCAAATCGCAGTGGGGCTCAGAGAATCCAAGGCCTTGTCCTGGATGCGGATGGAGTGGGCTGAGGGCTGACCCAAGGCACCGTGCCCAAGTGCGTGCACATTTTAAATGTAGCCTTGCCTCCTCCACAAAGTAATATGGACAGGACAGTGCACATACCGAGGGACATGGGGTTAGCCTCAGTGACCTGTGGAGTGAAGCTCAAGGGTGAGAAAGTTCTGGGTTTTCTGATCATGCAGGCATCCCCTCACCCTTCCCTGTGTCTGTGGAAGAGCAAGGACAGCACAGCTCTCAGTGAACCGCAGCACTGGGTCTGCAGAACAAGAAAGCCCAAACTTCAGAATGGGGCTCTCCATGGGGGCTCTGCCTTTGAGGGCCCCCGCCAGGGACCCCCAGAGGACATGCCCCGTTACCCATCATCCCCCAAAACCTTCAGGTGCAGGGGCAATGCCCAAACGCCCTTCTCTGGCCTGAGCCCCGCAAGACTGAGACCTTCCTACCTGAGGCTCCACCTGGAAGCCCTGCTATTCCATGTCCCCCTCTACAACCTCTCCCTGACCCCCACCCCGGGATCCTGCACCCAATTCACAGAAAACTTGGGAGTGGGGCCCTATGAGTCAGCAACTTCCCACTCCCTAAAGAGCCAAGACCTACTTTTGAGAGCAGTGCCTAGCCTTGCGTGGTGCCCTTCTTATAGGTAGATGGACCTTGCAGAGAGTCAGGACACCGCATGGGTGGGGGGCAGGTCCAGCACTTTACAATTTCAAACTGAAACAGCAAAAGACACGAGCAAAACACTTTAGAGGCTTTTTTTTTTTTTTTTTGCCGAAGTAAAACAGATCAGTGGGAAAAGAAATCTGCCTGTCTAGAAACGTCCAAAGTGAAGTCAGAACAGACAGTCCAAAAGGCCAGGGGTGGACAGCCAGACAGCCAGACAGCTATCTACTACGACTGTGTTCACTATTGATACAAGGCACACATCCCAATCAGTTTCTGTCTGAACATGACGCAAAGTTCACGGAAGCTGCGTGGCATCTCAGGCTGCAGCAGATGAGATGTGACCTGTGTCTAAAGCCCACGTCTAGCTACTTGGTGGCTCCTTTGTTTGCTGTTGACCTTTAACTGGCGGCCATCCCCTCAGGAGGAGGCTTCATTGGAGAGTTGCCAGGCGAGGCCCTTGAGAGCAATTACCCAGCCTGGAGATAGGTAGGCCCAAGGGGTGCAGTCGTGGGCTGACTTGGCTTAATGGGCCAGGGTGCTGCACGTGGCTGCTTTCAGGGCTCCAAGGCTTGTCAGTGCCCCTGGAGCGGGGGAATATGGGTGTCCCATGGGCTGGGCCTAGTGTCTGAGCAGACAGTTCCCTGAGCGGGAAATCCTTGTCACCATGACTCAGACTAGAGCCAGCATACAATCAACTCCTGCGGGAAAGAAGGGTTTCTGTTCAAACTGACTCTAGTTTTTAGAGCAGCTTTAGAGTGACAGAGGAGCTCTGGCTGTGTGGGGGTTAAAGCACTGAGCTGCAAACCAAAAGGTTTGTGATTTGAACCTACCAAGCCGTTCTGCAGGAGAAAGATGAGGCAGTACGCTTCCCTAAAGATTTACAGCCTTACAAATTCTATTGGGGCAGTTCTACTCTGTTCTATAGGGTCTCTATAAGTCAGAATCCACTAGATGGCAGTGGGTTTGGTTTGATTTTGCGACTGGCAGAAAAGCCGCGAAGATGGGACCAAGATGTCCAGACTTCTCCAGCCAGGTTCCCCTATTGTTAAGATCTTACAGTAGGGTGGGACATTTGTCACAGCTAATGGGCCTAAACTGATACATGACTTGTAACTGAATTCAAGACTTTATTCAGATATCCCTAATGTCCTCTTCTTGCCCACCCAGGGCCACATTCAGGACCACACCCAGCATGCCACCCACGGCTCTCCCCAGGACCCAGTCAGTTGCCTCATCTCCTCAGCCTCCTCTAGGCTGTATCAGTTGCCTAGGCTTCCCTTGATTGATGACCTTGATAGTTTAGAGACTTGCCCAGGTGTTTTGCACAATGAATCTGTTTAGGGATCTGTCTGAAATCTTTCTCCTGATGACATTAAGGTTGTAGATTTTGAGAGGAAAACCTCAGGGTGCCCTGCTCATCACATCCTATCAAAGGCACAATCAAAGTTGTGTCTATTCCTTTAATTCTATCAATAAACATATTTTAAGATGGGGCCAAAGATTAAATATTCCAGGTGACGCTCAGTATTGCAACAGAATTCCAGCAAGTTAAGAATTTGAACAATTCTGTTAATTTTTACATGGGATATAACCTACAGGTGTATCTGCTTTTCTTAAGTGAACAAGTTACCCAAAAATGTGAGCCTGTGGCCAGAGTGACACAGAGCCCATTCAGTCACACTGAGAGAAGAGAGGAGAGAGCTTAAACACTTATGCATAAGTGGGGAGTGGACAGAGTTTCAGAATACTCCAAAAGTCTACCCACTCACAGTGGGCAAATATAGGGTTAACATAGGCTGAGCTAAGGCTTATGAGCACTTATACACATTCCATTCCCAAGAGCTGGGCCTCCTTAACCCATGAGAAGGACAAAGAGGAGCCCCTAAGTTAGCACTGAGCCTTGTCTCTTGGCTCTGGAAGACATCAATACCAAGAAGATCTATTTCTCTCAAGGCTGACCTCCCTGGAATATCTCAGATTATGGTCCTGGCATCTTTTGATTTTGTGCCTCTAGTTCTGAGTGCTCTTTCTTGAGGCTATTTTGTACATTAAGTTACCAAATGTACTATTTTTCTAAAGAGGTGATAGTGACCCATAGAAATTATCAGTGAACAGGGGTTCTTATCACACTATTTCATGGCCCACATGTAACAACAACTTACACAGATAAGCCTTCCTCAACTCCCCTCTGTGGGTTCTGCCTGCTTTCTGCTGGGACCCTGAACCCCACCATACTACCTGTCCTGTGGCCAGGCACTCAAAAATGTTCATATATGTAGGCTCTATCTTTAACTGGGGAAGAGAAACATTAGCAGAAATTTACTATAAGGCACTTGTGCAGCCTAAAACAGCAAACTTAGGCATGTTCACCATCCTGAGGATTTAGTTAATGCTATTGTATTTTCACTTGTTAATTTTGTCACATTCTAATAAAGTTTTTGTAATTTTTTTTAGGTACTGTCGAGTCATCTCTAACTCATAATGACTTGTGTACAGCAAAACAAAACACTGCCTGATCTTGTACCAGTTTCCACAATCCATGCTACACCTGAGCCTATCATTGCAGCCACTGTGCCAATCCATCCTGTTGAGGGCCTTACCCTCTTTCATTGACCTTTACCAAGCATGACATCCTTCTCTAGGAAATGGTCTCTTCTTACAACATGACCAAAGTAGGTGAGACGAAGTCTGGCCATTCTCACTTCCAAGGAGCATTCCAGCTGCACTTCCTCCAGGACAGATTTGTTAGTTCTTTTAGCAGTCCACAGTACTTTCAACATTCTTCACCAGCACTGGGACTCAAAAGCATCAACTTTTCATCAATCTTCCTTATTCATTGTCCAGCTCTCACTTGTATATGAAACAATTGAAAATATCACGGCTTGTGTCAGGTGCACCTTAGTCCTCAAGGAGGCACTTTGCTCTTCAGTAGTTGAAAGAGTTATTTTGCAGCTGATTTGCCCAGTGCTGTACATTGTCTGATATCTTGACTGCTGCTTCTATTGGTGTTGATTGTAGAACCAAGTAATATGAAGTCTTTGACAACTTCAATCTTTTCTCCATTTATGATGATGCTGCTCATTGGTCAAGTTGTGAGGATTTTTATTTTCCTTATATTGATATGTAATCCATTCTGCAGACTATTCTTCAATCCTCATCAGTAAGGGTCTCAAGTTATCCTCACTAACAGCAAGGAAAGTTGTGTTGTCAGCATATCGCAGGTTGTTAATGATTCTTCCTCCAACTCTGATGCCATTTTCTTCTTCATATTCTCCAGTTTTTCAAATTATTTGCTCAGTGTACAGATTGAATAAGTATGGTGAAAAGATATAACCCTTTCTTGATTTTAAACCATGCAGTAATCCCTTGTGGGACAATTAAAATAAGTTCACAAGAGACAAAACATGACCTTGAATATATCCCTCCTGAATTTAGAGATCATTTAAAAAATGAATTTGAGACATTGAACACCAATGACCAAAAACCAGAGGAACTGTGGGATGACATCAAGAACATTATCCATGAAGAAAGCAAAAGATCATTAAAAAGACAGGAAAGGAGTAGAGGACAGAAATGAATGTCAGAAGAGACTCTGAAACTTGCCCTTGAATGGAGAGTAACTAAAGCAAATGGAAGAAATGACAAGATAAAGGATCTGAACAGAAGATTTCAAAGAGCAACTCAAGAAGACATAGTCAATTATTATAAGGAAATATGCCAGCAGTTGGAGTTAGAAAACCAAAAAGGAAGAACACACTTGGCATTTCTCAAGCTGAAAGAACTGAAGAAAAAATTTAAGCCTCAAGTTGCAATATTGAAAGATTCCACGGGCAATATGTTGAATGATGCAGGAAACATCAAAAAAAAAAAAAAAAAAAAAAAGATGGATGGAATACACAGTCACCATATCAAAAAGAAGTAGTAGATGATCATCGATTTCAGGAGGTGGCATATGATTAAGAACCAGTGGTACTGAAGGAAGAAGTCAAAGCTGCACTGAAGGAATTGGCAAAAAAAAAAAAGGCTCCAGGAATTGATGCAATATCCACTGAGATGTTTCAACAAACGAATGCCCTGCTGGAGCACTGACTTGCTTATGCCAGGAGATTTGAAAGACAGGTACTGGGCCAACTGATTGGAAGAGATCCATATCTATATTCATTCCAAACAAAGGTGATCCCACAGAATGTGAAAATAATCAAACAATATCATTAATATCACACATAAGTAAAATCTTACTGAAGATAATTCAAAAATGGTTGCAGCAGAATATTGACAGAGATCTTCCAGAAATGCAAGCTGGATTCAGAAGAGGGCATGGAATGAGGGATATCATTGCTGATATCAGATGGATCTTGGCTAAAAGCAAAGAATACCAGAAAGATTTACTTGTGTTTCATTGACTATGCAAAAGCATTTGATTGTGTGGATTATAACAAATTATGGATAATATTGAGAACAATGGGAATTCCAGAACACTTAATTGTACTCATGAGGAACATGTACACAGATCAGGAGGCTCTCATTTGAACAGAACAAAGGAACACTGCATGGTCTAAAATCAAGAAAGGAGGGTGTCAGTGTTGTATCCTTTCACCATACTTATTCAATCTGTACGCTGATTGAATAATCCTAGAAGCTGGGCTATCGAAGAAGAATGTGACATCAGGATTGGAGGAAAAATCAACAACCTGCGATATGCTGACAACACAACTTTGCTTGCTCAAAGTGAGGATGACTTGAGACCCTTACTGATGAGGATTGAAGAATAGAGTCTGCAGAATGGATTACACCTGGGCTCAGGTACATCAGAGATGGTGGAGCTGGCACAAAACCAGGCAGTGTTTTTTCCTGCTGTACATTGGGTCACTATGAGTCAGAGACAATTCAACGGCACCTAACAACAACAACATCCCCTTGTTCTGTTCAGACAACAGCCTCCTGGTCTATGTACAGGTCCCTCATCAGCACAAATAAGTGTTCTGGAAATCCCATAATTTGTTATGATCCACACAATCACATGTTTTTGCATAGTCAATAAAACACAAGTAAACAGCTTTCTGGAATTCTTTGCTTTCAGCCAAGATCCATCTGATGTCAGCAATGATATCCCTCATTCCATGTCCTCTTCTGAATCCAGCTTGCATTTCTGAAAGTTCTCTGTCAATATACTGCTGCAACCGTTTTTGAATTATCTTCAGTAAGATTTTACTTGTGTGTGATATTAATGATACTGTTCAATCATTTCCACATTGTTTGAGATCACCTTCCTTTGGAATAGGTGCAAATATGGATCTCTTCCAGTCAATTGGCCAGGTAACTGTATTCCAGATCTCCTGGAATAGACAAGTGAATGTCTCCAATGCAGCATCCATTTGTTGAAACATCTCAATGGATATTGTGTCAATTCCTGCAGCCCTGTTTTTTGCCAATACCTTCAGTGGAGCTTCAACTTATTCCTTCAATATCATTGGTTCTTGATCATATGCCACC
>NW_006922970.1:70494-75407 GCF_000298275.1 Orycteropus afer afer | reverse complement strand
CTGTTCAGCTCTTTTATCTTGTCATTTCTTCCATTTGCTTTAGCTACTCTCCATTCAAGGGCAAGTTTCAGAGTCTCTTTCAACATTCATTTTGGTCTTTTCTTCAATTCCTGTCTTTTTAATGACCTTTTGCTTTCTTCGTGGATGATGCTCTTGATGTCATCCCACAATTCCTCTGGTTTTGGGTCATTGGTGTTAAATGAATGAAATCTATTCTTTAAATGGTCTCTAAATTCAGGAGGGATATAATCAAGGTCATATTTTGTGTCTCCTGGACGTGTTTTAATTGTCTTCAACTTCAACTTGAACTCGCATATGAGCAGTTGATGGTCTGTTCCACAATCAGCTCCTGGCCTTATTTTTGTTGAAGATATTGAGCCTCTTGCCACAGATGCAGTCTGTCTGATTGCTATGCACTCTATCTGGTGAAGTCCACATTTATCGCCACTATTTGTGTTGTTGAGAAAAGGTATTCCCCACCAGGCACTCCTCAGAAGGAAGGTGGGGCAATTTATTTCTGTAGTGATACCTGCTCAGAAACCCAAGGAGGGGTTGCTATGAGTCGGATCCAACTCCACAGCAGTGGTTGCCTTTGCTTGCTTTGCAAAGAATAAGTCATTGGTCTTGCAAAATTCTATCATGAGATCTCCAGCATTATATCTCTCACCAAAGCCAAATTTTCCAAATACCACTGATTCTTCTTTGTTTCCAACCTCTGCATTCAGATCACCAGTGATAATCGGTACATATTGATCATATCTTCGGTCAATTTCAGACTGCAGAAGTTGGTGAAAATCTTCAATTTCCTCAACTTAGGCCTTGGTGGTTGGTATGTAAATTTGAATAATAGCAGTATTAACTGGCCTTCCTTGTAGGTATATGGATATTTTCCTATCACTCACAGCATTGTACTTCAGGATAGATCTTGAAACATTCTTTGTGATAATGAATGCCACTTAATTTCTCTTCAATTTGCCATTCCCAGCATAGTAGATCATTCAGTTGTCTGATTCAAAATGGCCAAAACTGGTCCATTTCAGCTCACTAATGCCTACGAGATCAATCTTTATGCATTCCTTTTCATTTTTTAAAACTTCCAATTTTTGTAGATTCATACTTCATACATTCCATGTCCTGATTATTAATGGATTTTTGCAGCTGTTTCTCCTTAATTTGAGTCATGCCACATTAGCAAATGGAGGTCCCAAAAGCTTTATTTTATCCCTATCAGTAGGGTCAGTTCTACTCTGAGGTGGAAGCTCTTTTCCAGTTGTATTTTGAGTGCCTTCCGAACTGAGAGCCTCATCTTCTGACAGTGTATTGAACAATATTTCAGGGCTAATCATAAAGTTGTCCAGTAATGTATCAGACAGAATTTTCCTACTATTCATAAGTATTCATAAGGTTTTCCTTGGCCAACTGTGAAGTGGATGGCCTCTTCCTTCTTCCAAGTCTGTCTCAGTCTGGAAGTTCTGCTGAAACCTGTCTGCCATAGGCAATGCTGCTGGTATTTGAAGCACTGGTGGTACAGCCTCCAACCTCATGGCAACAAGAAAGCCACCACAGTATGACAAACTGATAGACAAGTTCATCTCCCTTAGCTGTTCCAAACCTCCCCACCCACCTCCTGGCATTTACCCATCCAGTTCCTGCTGTTGGCCCTGGCTTCTTCCCGCTTCCTGCCTTGAGTGGGGTCTCTCCCTCCTTATCTGGATCTGGCCATTAGATAAATAATAAAGTAGCAGAGAGTAAAGATGCCTGAAAAATCAATGTGAAAATTATTTCATGTTGAGCAAATGTTTCTATATGTGTGTGTGTGCATGTATTTGGCAATCCCAGTAGTGACTGCCAAGGCCCAAATCCTCTCCCTGCCTCCCAAACTACATTCACTTTGCACTTACATTCAGTGACCCCTCCTTAGGTAGGATGCTCCACAGCTTCCACTATCTTTGCAAACTTACACAAAAACCCAGGTAACCTAGATGCCCCCCTGGAGTCTACTTTGCTGCAAGGACCAGGAGCACATGGGTCACTGCGTATGGCATGAGGAGAAGAATGGAGGGAGGATCCCCACTCAAGCGGAATGAGGACTCCAGGGCTCACATCAGTGCTCCAGTGGGATTTGCTCCTAAAATAAGCAATTGTGCAGCTCCCTATCTGTCCTGTGAGGAAACTGCAGTTTCTCAGTAAAGTCCTAGAGGATGTAGCAGTGACTGATAAAGTGTTAGAGACCAAGAGAGAAATTATTGAAGGACATGAGTGCAAGGCACATGTCCAACAGCAACAAGAGAAGGCAAGGCCTCTCCCATGGTTAAGTGCTTAATTGGCAAAACATCAAGTATTAAAAGTAGATGCTATTCCAGTAGTCCATGTTTTAATCTTATTGGGACATTTCATACTTTGGGTCACTGTGCCCTAATAAACATTTATCATTTTACACTCCTTATTCCTGAGGAGGCTTTTGAGATTGTTTCAATGACCATGTGTTGTCCTTGAGTACGCAGAGGAGTAAAACTTTAACTTTGTATAGAATAAGCTGGTTGTATGGATTCCAAGAATAGTAATGTAATCATGTATAAACATATAAATTGTTCTGGTTACCTAGTGCCTCTCTGACAAGAATATACCACACATGGGATGGCCTTAACAAATAGGAGTTTATTCTTACAATTTGGAGGCTTTAAGTCCAAGTTCAAAGTGCCAAGCTCTAGGGGCTGGGTGAAAGCCTCTCAACCTTGGGGTCCAGCTCTGCCTCCTGCTCCCAGACCACTGGAGCTAGAGGTATTTCTTCACTCAGACAGCTGCTGGCTGCTGAGGCTGAGAAGCCTCAAGTTTGAAAAGTCAAAAGGCACAGTCCCGATGTTACCAAACCACACCTCAGGCCATTAGCTTAAGTCCATTGTAAGTCCCCAAGGTCGGCAGAACATAGCAGGCTGCTGAGCAACGACATGGCTACATGCAGGGTCCAAGCATGCCATAGGCTAGAGACCATTCCCAAAGGCTTCTCCTTATATATAGGAAGCAGAACACATCCCAAAGGCAGCTACTCAGTTGCTTGTGGTATTTCCCACCATGGAGTTGATTGCCAGTCTGATCATGGGGAATAACTACCACCAGCTGCCCAGCCACTCAACCAGGCCCAGCCACTCAAGTCCAGGTCCCTGTTTGAGCACAACTTGCCACATCCAGCATAACCATCACGTAAATAAAGTAGAACAAAGGCATCAGGGGTCACTCTCGCAGAATATGCAAGGTGTCCACTTGGCCCCTGCTCCTTTTAAAAACCATTTATCCTTTCATGTTGCTTCATTTCATGACCTGTGCGGTTTTGCTGGATGTGGCAAGTTGTGCTCAAACAGGGACCTGGAGCCAAGCAGCAAGCACTCAAGAAGACACTCCACTGAGTGAAATTGGAGCTCTGTAACAAGAAGAAGGGTAAGTGTGAGTAAATTTAATAAGTTTCTTTTTTAAGCCAGGCTGACATGGGGAATGCAAGACCACATGAGAGGGATGGTTATATTTCTGTTCTTAAGACATTGGTCCAAGCCCAAGGTTTCTCAGTGTCTAAGAAGTAGTTAGAGGATTTTTTGCAATGTGTAGATCTCTGTTGCCCTTGGTCTCCTCAGGAAGGAACCATTGATTTAACGGCCTGGGAAACCATCAGTCAACAAATGAGTGAACTTTTAAAAGAATGTAGGCTGAAGAATTTTCCATTTGGAATATTTTAAAACTGTGTTTAGAATTAGATAAGGGGATAGGTGTGGGCATAGATCCTAAAGTGGGAAAGGAGAAAAATGTAGACACAGATTCAAAATTAAAAGAGTTAAAATTACAAGAAGAAATAAACAAAAGTTAGAAACTGAACCCTCAGAAGTAAAGGAAGAGAAGTTGTATCCTTCCTTAAATCCAGTTTTAGATCAGGCTGTTGCAGCTGTTACTATGCCTGCTAGCATTTGCTCTCCTCTGCCTTCTAACCCCTCCGTCCCTCAGGAAAAGAAGTTAACTATTCATCATCCACCATGCCTCCCTTATCACCTATACAAGCTATGGTTCAAAAGGCAAGGGCCATGGATGAGGAAATTCCATTAGAATTGAAACATGTTTTTCCTATAACAGAGCAGTTAGACCTGCAGACTAGTCAACCAATGCGAGGACATAAAGCATTTTCTTTTAAAACTCTCAAAGAGTTGAAACAAGCTGCTCCCACATATGGGCCAATGATACCATTTGTGAAAACCTTAATGGGAGCCATTGCTCAAGAAGTTTTGTGTCCTTATGATTGGTATATGCTGGCTAAAACTGTGTTAGAGGGAGGAGACTATTTGATGTGGAAAATGTATTTTCATGATTTTTATACAGAGCAAAGTATGAAAAATCAGCAACACAATGTTCCCATTAGTTTTGAAATGCTTTCTGGGACTGGACAGTTTTCAGAGGTCTCAACTCAATTAGATTACCCCTTACAAGCATACCAGCAGGTATCAGCCGTAGCCTCCCAGGCATGGTCTAAGCTACCAGCAAAAGGAGCTGATAAGACTGGTGCACCATCCAATCTGCAGCCTATATGACTATGAGACTGGAAGAACTAGACGGTGTCCGGCTACTGTTGTCAACCACTTGGAAGGGGATCTATGCAGGAGATCCTGGATAGAGAGGGAGAACAATGTGAAACAAAACTCACAATCATTTGGAGAAAAAAAAAGAGGGGGACCAGGTTTGCTGGTCCAATAGAGCCTGATGGAATCACTGAGACTATGGTCCCTAGCTGCCCTTCAGGTCTGGAATTGAGCCCACGCCTGTGGCTTCCAGCCAAACAATAGATAGGCATATGAGTTGAACATTTACCTGAGGTAGATACACTCCTTGGAGAGAACAATCATGGGAGAAAGAAGGGCTGCTTATGCACAGGGAGA
>NW_006922970.1:53342-54626 GCF_000298275.1 Orycteropus afer afer | reverse complement strand
TAGGCTTGGATCTTTCACTTCTGACTCTGCAACCTTTATTAAACAGTTTCAATTCCTGACACAATCATACCAGCTAACCTGTCATGATATTTTTGTTGTCCTAACCAATTCACTTACCCCTGAGGAGAACAAAAGAGTGCTGGAGCAGGCCCGTGCCCATGCAGATCAAGAACACTTCACAAAAAATCAACACCCAGCAGGCGTGGATGCTGTCCCCGATCGAGACCCAAACTGGGACTACAATACTCAGGCAGGTACCGACGCCAGAAACAGGTATGTTGGCTTGCCTACTCCATGACCTACTGCTGAGCAGCCGTGAAGTCTGTCAATTATGATAAACTAAATGAAATTATTCAGGATAAAAACGAAAATCCATCCACCTTCCTTCAGAGACTGATTGAAGGCCTCTGGCAATATACTAACCTAGATCCGGAGTCTGCTGATGACCAGAGACTAGTTATGATGCACTTTTTTTCTTAAGCCTACCCCGACATTAAGTCTAAGATAAAAAACTAGAAAAGGGTCCACTTACTCCCCAGGCAGAAACTCTCGCAATTGCGTTTAAAGCCTATAATGGCCGACATGAGATAAGAGCCAAACAAAAATACCAATTGTTGGCACAGGCCATCAATCCTACCATGCCACGATGCCCCAATGGGGGACCTTCCAACCCTCTGGGACCCTGCTTCTGATGTGATCAACAAGGCCACTGGGCTAGTGAATGCCCAAACCCCAAACCTCCCACGAGGCCTTGCCCCAAATGCAAACAAAAAGGACATTGGGGTTTCGACTGCCCCCTGGTATCCACCCACGATTGGGTTGCCAGCTCCCCCACCCCCCACTCCCTCAAATGACCTTATCAGTCTGGCGGCAGAAGAACTGTGAGGAGGCCCTGGCTTGTTTGGCCCAATGTGGATCACCACCCAGGAGCCCAGGGTAAACTTCACCATGGCAGGTAGGATGATAGCCTTTTTGATCGACACTGGTGCCAGTTTTTCTGCTTTACGAGAGTACTGGGGACTCTCCTCTCTGTCTCAGACCTCTATTGTTGGGGTAGAAGGTCAACCACGTTGCCCCCTACAGACTCCCCTCCTATCGTGTACAATTGGTAATTTTTCATTTTTACATTCCTTTTTGGTCCTCCCTTCCTGTCCTGTTCCCCTGCTGGGTCGAGACATTTTATTCAAAATTGGCACTTCCATCCAGTTTCCACTTCCGGATCCCCCCAGCACTCTGACGTCCTCCCTCTGTCTTTTACTTTTACAGGTCGTCCAGTCCCAGCCC
>NW_006922970.1:50134-52027 GCF_000298275.1 Orycteropus afer afer | reverse complement strand
CTGTTTGGCCCCAATAATAATTCTCCATGGCCTGAGCAAGGAACTTTTGATTTTAACATCCTCATTGATCTTGGTAATTTCTGTCACAGCATAGGCAAAGGGCCGGAGGTTCCCTACATCCAAACTTTCTTTTACCTATGCTTCTCTCTCTCTCTCTCTCTCTCTCTCTCTCTCTTTCTCTTTCTCTGCTGTACTTGCAAAACCATCCAAATTCTCCTAACACATGAAACTCCTATCCAAACCCCCCCTCTAAAGACTCTTCAACCCCTCTCAATTTCCCTAGCCTAAAATCTTTGGGGTTAGAGTCCCCTTCAGCCTCTTCAGAGGTTCGAGGTCCCCTTTGGCCAGATTAGGTAGGGTAGAGGGTTTGAGTCCCTCTAGAAGCTCTAGTAGAGAGTTCACATTCAGTTTTATTGGGGTTGGTGTCTGTCTGTGTGACTGTTTACTCTGTCTGTGTGAATGATATATGTGAAGTTCCAAGATGAAAAGTCATGGAATTTGAATGGGCCTGAAGTTGCATTCCGTGTGAGGTCAGATTAGCATAACAGTGTGGCTTAGCCCTCTGCTCTGGGGTTTATAAGGAGACACCTTAGCCAAAGACCCACTGAAACCTTCGTAAGAAGGGCAGACGACCAGGCATCAGAGAGGTCCTTGGGACTTGTCTTTTGTTTTGTGTGCACCACTGTCACTATGGGAAGTATCCCCAGTAAATCTACTGTGTTAGAATACATGATCAAAAAATTTTCCAAAGGGATTTAAAGAAGATTATGGTGTTAGCCTCAGTCCATCTAGATTAAGAATCTTTTATGAGACCCATCCACCAGAGCATCCAACTTCCTCTTTTTCTGACCACCTGAATCTCTTTCATCCCTACCTCATAGACTACTCCCCTTATTCAGGACAGGCACTTTCATCTCCACCTCCTGTTAACCCCACTGCACCCTCTCCACCACCCCCATCTTCCTCTTCACTAACATCTCCGGACACCACTTTCCCAGAGTCCTTTTTTACCCTTCGCAGCGAGCAGCCACACCCATTCTCAACAGCCCCTTCTCTGTCCCTTACGTGAAGTGGCTGACTTTGAAGGTGTTGTCCATGTCCATATTCCTTTCTCCCTCACCAATTTATCTCAGATTGAAAACATCTGGGTTCCCTTTCTCACATTCCCACCACCTACATTAATCAATTCTGTTACCTCTCTCAAGCCTATGACTTAACTTGGCATGACATTTATGTAATTCTTTCTTCCACTTTACATTCTGACAGAAGGGAACGTGTTCTTGGGGCTGCTTGGGAACATACCAATCTAACTCCTGTAACTGACTCTACCATGCCAGTGGGTCCAGAAGCTTTTCCTGAGCAGGACCCTGGATGGGAATATCAACTAGACACCAAATCTGGGCAGAATGGCCACACTAGCTGGGACAAAATGCTCCAGTGCCTCCTAGCAGGCCTACAGTCTATCTCACATAAAGCTGTTAACTTCAATAAACTGTGGGAGATTACTCAACTCCCTTGCAGCAGTCACTCTTCAGAACAGGAGAGAATTAGACCTACTAACAGCAGAAAAAGGAGGTCTTTGCCTATTTCTGGGAGAAGAATGTTGTTTCTATAAAAATCAGTCAAGTATAGTACAAGATGCAGCCAAAAGGCTCATCGAGAGGGCAACTAATGTAGATCAACGTCTATCAACTAACAATGGTCCACCTTTTTCTTCCCTCTTTTCAGACTCCCTACCCTGGCTCCTACCATTCTTGGGATTACGGATAATCTCCATCGTGTTGATTGCTGCCATCGCCCCCTGTGTTCTCTGTTTCATTCAATCACAGGTCCACCAGATATCTACCCAAATTTTGTGACAGACAGCAAACCAAATGATCCTTCAAGCCAAAG